>NW_026694300.1:0-103725 GCF_021218885.2 Marmota monax | reverse complement strand
ACTTAACCCTAATGATAAAACTAGACATAAAGCTAAACCTACCCTAACTCTAAACATAAACCTAACCCTAGAACAGTGAACCTAACCCTAAACCTAAATCTAAGCAAGGGAAAACCTTAACCCTAATTCTAAACCTAAATCTAATGCTAACCTCAACCTAACACTATCTTTAACATGACATCTAAACCTATTACCCTAACCCTAATGATAACCCGAGACCTAACCATAACACTAACCATAACCAAAATCCTATAGCAATCCCTAAATTAACCTTAGCCCTAGCAAAAATCCTAGCTCAAACCCTAAACCGGACCATAAACCTGATCCTAAGTGTAACCCTCGCCCTAAACCTGACCCTAACCCTAACTCTAGCCCTAATCCTAACCATTATTCTATCCCTAAACCTAGGTCTAACCCTATAAATTACCCTAACAATAACCATAACCCTAATGCTAACCCTAGGCCTAACTCTAAACCTATCACAAGCCCTAAACATATTCATTACCTTAAACCTAACCTGAACCCTAAACCTAACACTATCCATTACACTAACCCTAATTCTAACCTTACTTCTAATTTGAGCCTTAACCGTAAACCTTAACCTAACCCAAAGCCAAAGCCTAACCCTAACCCTAACTGTTATCATATTACTAACCCTAACAATAACTGTAGCCCTAAACTTAAGCATAACGGTAACCCTAATTTAAACTGTAACAAACACCATAACCATAACCCTAACCTAAACCTAATCCTAACCATAAACCTATTACTATTTCGAACAAGAACAGTGACACAAAACCTAACACTAACACTAAATATAACCCCAACCCTAACCCTATCAAAAAGCCTAACCCTACCTAACCCTAAACCTAACAATAACCTTAACACTAACCCTCACGCTAACCCTAACTCTAACTAACACTAATTTTAACTGTAACCCTAAACCTAAACCTAAATCTAACCCAAACCCTAACACAATTCCTAACCCTGACTATAACCCTAACACAAACCATAACCCGAACCCTAACACTAACCTTAAACAGACACCTAATTCTAAAAGTAATCCTAACCCTAACACTTACCCTAACACTAAACCTAATCCTAATCCTAAGCCTAACCCTAAACCTAACACTAATCTTAACCCTAACCCTAAACTGAAACCTAACCCTATGCCTACCACTGACACTAACCCTAACTCTAACCACAACCCTAAAACTAACCATAACCTGAACCCTAACACTAACACTAACCCTAAGCCTAAACCTAAAACTTACTTTAACCCTTCCCCTAACACTAACCCTAAACCTGGCCCTAACAGTAACAATATTCTTAACCCTAACCCTAAACCTAACACTAACCCTATCTCTAACCCTATCCGTAACACTAAAACTAACCATAAAATGAACCATAACTCTACACTAATCCTAAATCTAACCCTGATCCTAACAATAACATTAAACCTAACCCTAAACCTAATACTAACACTAACCCTAGCACAAACCCTAAAAATAACACTAATGCCAAACCTAACCCTAAACCTTACCCTAACCCTAACAATAATGCTAACTCAAACCTTAACCCTAACACTTACACTAACACTAACCCTAACACTAACCCTAAACTTAACACTAACCGTAAACCTAACCCTAAACCTTATTCTAACCCTAACTGTAACCTTAAACCTAAACCTAAACCTAATACTAATACTAACCCTAGCCCTAATCCTAACACAATCCCTAACCTTAACAAAAACCATAACCTGAACCCTAACACTAACCCTAACACTAACCTTAAACCTACACCTAACTGTAAAACTAGCCATAAACATAATGCAAACCCTAACCTTAACACTAAACTTAACCCTGATAATAACCCTAATCCTAAACTAAACCCTAGTACTAAAACTAACCCTCACCCTAACCCTAACACTAAACATAAACCTAATGCTAACACTAAAACTAATAATAAGCCTAACACTAACCCAAACGCAAAATGTAACCCTAACCCTTACACTAGCCCTAACCTAAACCTAACACTAACCATAACACTAATCCTGTCCCTAACCCAAAACCTAACACTAAAACTAACCCTAAACTTAAACCTACACCTAACCCTAACCTTAACAATAACCAAAAACCTAACCCTAATCATAACCATTACCTAACACTAACCCTAACACTAACACTAATACAAACCCTAACCCTAAACCTAACACTAACCTTAACCCTAACCCTAAACTAACCCAGTCCCAAACCTACCCTAAATATTACCATAACCCTAACCCTAAACCTAACCCTAAACCTGACCCAAATACTAACCCTTACTTTAACCCTAACACTAAACCTAACCCTAACCCTAAATCTACTCTAACCCTAACGCTAACCCTAATCATAACTCTAACCCTAACCATAATTCTAACACTAAAACTAACCCCAAACCTCACCCTAAACTTAAACCAAACCTAAACTGAACCTAAACCTAACCAGAAACTTAACTCTAACCATATCCCAAGCATTAAATTTAAAACTAAGCCTAACCCTATTCCTAACATATCCCTAACCCTAGCCCTAATCCTAAACCTAAGACTAACCAAACACTAACCCTAAACATAAACCTAAAAATATCACTAACTCTAACCCTGAAACTAACCTTAAACCTTGCAAAAACCTAACACTAAACCTAACCCAAAACTTAACACTAACCCTTACCTTTACCCTAACCCTATTATGAAACCTAAACCTAAACCTAACCTTAAACTTAACACTAACCGTAACTCTAACCATAACACCAACCCTAAAGCTAAGACTAACCCTGATTCTAACTGTATCCCTAAACCAACCCTAACCCTAAGTCTAATGCTCACTCTAACCCTATCCCTGAACCTAACACTAACCCTAATGCTAAACCTAAATGTAAGACTAACTTGAACCCTAATCCTAAACATAAACCTATTACAAACGGAAACCCTAACCCTAACCCTAACCCTAACCCTAACCCTTACCTAAACATAAACCTAACCCTACACCTAACCATAACAATAACCCTAATCCTTATCCTAACACAAACCCTAATTCTAACCCTCACCCTAACCCTAACTCTAAAACTAGCACTACCCTAACCCAACCCTAACTCTGTCCCTATACCTAACTCTAACTCTAACTCAAACACTAATGCTAACCCTTGCCCTAACCCTAACCTTAACAATAACGCTAAACATAAATGTAAACCTAAACCTAACATTCACCCTAACCCTAACCCTAACCATAACCACAACCATAACACTAACCCTAACACTAAACCAAATCCTAAACCTAACCTTCACCCTAACACTAACCTTAAGCCTAACCATAACACTAACCTAACACTAACACTAACGCTAACCATTACTCTAACCCTCACCCTAAAGCTAAAGCTAACACTAACCATAATCCTAAACTTAACACGAACCCTAAACCTAACCCTAACCCGAAACTAACCTAACATTAACCTTCAACATAACACTAACCGTAACCCAAACACCAATATAAAACCTAAACAAAATCCTAACTTTAACATAAACCTTACCATACCCTAACCCAAACCCTAACCCTAAACCTAAAGCTAACCCTAAACCTCACCCTAACCCTAACCCTAAACATAACACTAACACTAAATGTAATCCTAACACTAACCATGAACCTAACTCTAACCCTTACCCAAACACTATTGCTAACCCTAACCCTAAACCTAACATAACACTAACCCTAACCCAAATCCTAACCCTAACGCTAACCCTAACACTAACACTAACCCTAACACTAACTCTAAACGTAACCCTAAACCTAACCTTAAAACTTACCCTAAAGCTCACCATAACACAAACCCTAACACTAACACAAATCTAACCCTAACCCTAATCCTAACACTAATCCTAACACTAATGCTAAACCTAACCCTAACACGAACCCTAAAGCTAAACCTAACCCTAACCCAAAACCTAACACTAACCCTAAACCTAACACTAATCCTAACCCTAACCACAACCCTATCCCCAACCCTAAACCTAACCTTAACCCTTACCATAACCCTAACCCTAACCAAACCCTAAGCCTAATACTAAAGTAACACTAAACCTAACCCAACCTTTATCCCTAACACTAAACCAAACCCTAATCAAAACCCTAACACTAACCATACCCTAACCCTAACCCTAATTTTAACACTAACTCTAACCATAAAACTAACCATAATACTAACCTAACCCTAACACTAATGCTAAATCTAAACTTAACCCAAACACTAATACTAACCCTAACCTTAACACTAACACTAACACTAACCATAAACCTAACAATAACTCTAAGCCAAACAATAAAACTAACCCTAAACCAAACCCTAAACCTAACCCTTAACCTAACTGAAACCCTGTCACTAACACTAACCCTAACGCTTACCTAACCCTAACACTAAAACTAAACCTAACACTAACATTAACACTAACAGTAACCATAACCCTAACACTAACCTAACACTAACACTAAACCTAACCCTAACTCTAACCTTCACCATAACTTAATAATAACTCTAATCCTAAACCAAACATGAACCGTAACCCTATGCCTAACCCAAACATAACTCTAACACTAAACCTCATTGTAACAGTAACCCTAACCCGAACCCTAACACAAACCTGAAACTATATACTAATATTAAACTAACCCTAACTGTATAACTAACCCAAACAATAAATCTAACCCTAAAGCTAAACCTAACGCTGACACTAACCCTAAGCCTCACCCTAACCCTAATTCGAAACCTAACACTAACAATAACCTTAACCCTAACACCAACACTTAACCTAATTTTAACATTAAACCAAACACTAAACCTTTCCTTAACCCTAAGTCTAACCGTAACACTAACCCCAACCATTACCATAACCCTAAAACTAACATGACCCTTAACCCTAACCAAAACTCTAACATTAATTCTAAATCTAAACCCAAACTTAACCCAAACACTAATCCAAACTTTTACCCTAACTCTAACCATAACACTAACCCTAACCATAACCCTAACCTTAACACTAACATGACCCCTCACCCTAACCCTAACACTAACTCTAACTGTAGCCCTAAACCTAACCCTAACACTAACCCTAAACCTAAATCTAAACCTAAAACTAACACACACTGTAACCCTTACCTTAACACGAACTTTAACCCTAACCCTAACCCTAATTTAACCCGAACCCTAACCCTGATCCTAACCCTAATTCTAATCCTAACCCTAACCCTAACACTCTCTAACCCTAACCCTAACCATAAACCTAAAACAACCCTAAACCTCAACCTCACCAAACCCTAATACTAACCTTTATCATTACCCTAACTATAATTGTAACCATAACCCCTAAACAAAACCTAATGCTAAACCTTATACTAACCTAAAACCAAATCCTAACATTAACTCTAAACCTAATACTAACACTAACACTAACTCTAATTGTAACCCATAACCTAAACCTAGATTATACCCTAACAGTAACCATAACCCTAACTCTAACACGAACCCTAAACCTAATCCAAACAAATATCCTATCATAGCCCTAACCCTAACCCTAAAAGAAACCATAAACTTAACACTAAAACTAACATTAACACTAGTACTAATCCTACCTTTAACCCTAACCTTAATCCTAAACCTAAACCTAACCATAACAATATCTCTAAACCTAACCCTAAATACTAAAGCTATCGCTAAGCCTAACCCAAATACTAAAACTAACTCTAAACATGAATATAACTCTAACCCTAACACTAACACTAACCCTAATTTTAACCCTAAACATAAACCTAATGTTAACACTTACCCAAACCTTAATCCTAACACCATAATAAACCTAACCCTAACCCTAACGAAACCATAAACCTAAACCTAATCCTAACTTTAACCCTAATCCTAACCCTTACCCGAACCCTAACACTAACCTTAACTCTGTCTTAACCCTAACCTAAAAATAAACCTAACCCTAACACGAACACTAACCATAACCATAACCCTAAACATAATCCTATCTTTAACCCTAACACAAATCCTAACCCAAACCCTAACACTAACCCTAACCCTAATGCTAACTCTAACCCTAACCCTAACACTAACACTAACTCTAACAGTAACCATAACACTATACTTAACCCTAATCCTAACACTATCCTAACACTAAACCTTACAGTACTCCTAACCCTAACCATAATCCTAACACTGACATAACCCTAATTCTAACCTTAACCGTTAGCTTTGCGCAGTGGCAGTATCGTAGCCAATGAGGTTTATCCGAGGAGCGATTATTGCTAACTGAAAACTTTTCCCAAACTAACCTTAACCGTAACTCTAACACAATCCCTTACAAAACATAACCCTAAAAATAACCTAATACTAATCCTAACTTTTAAATAACACTAACCCTAACAATACCACTAATACTAATACTTACACTAAAACTAACCCTAACCCTAACACTAACCCTAATCCTAACCTTAACACTAACTCTAAACCCAACACTAACCCTACCACTAACACTAACCCTAATCCTAACCTTAAACCTAACACTAACCCTATCCCTAACCCTTACTTTAACCATAACACTAACACTTACCCAACCCTAATGCTAACACTATCCCTAATCTAACCGTAACGCTAAAACTAACCCTAAAACTCACCCTATGCTTCACTCTAACCATCTTTCTAATCATAGCAGAAACTCTAATTTTAACACTAATCTAACACAAAACCTAAACAAAACACTTAACACAAACCATAATTCTTACCTGAACACTAAGCTTAACACTAACACTAACCAAAACCCTAAACCTAATTCTAAAATTAATTCTAACCCTAACTTGAACCCTAACCCTAACCCAAAAATAACCTTAACAGTAAACCTAACCCTAACCCTAACACCAAACCTAGCCATCAGCCTATCCCTAACCATAATACTATCCCTAACCATAATTGTATCCTAAACCTATCCCTAACAATAGCACTATTCCTAAAGGTAACCCTAACAATAACATTTAACCTAACCCTAAACCTAACCCTACCCTAAACCAAACCATAAACCTAAACCTACCCTAACACTAATCATAACCCTAACACTAACCCTAACCTACTAGTAACCCTAAAACTAACCCTAAAAATAAACTTAAGTCTCACTCTAACCTTAACATAACCATATGCCTCATTTTAACCCGCCTTCTAATAATAACCAAAACACAAATTTTAACTCTAACCCTAACAGAAATCCAAAAGCTAACCCTTTTCCTAACACAAAACATAATTTTTACCCTAACACTAACCTTAACACTAACCCTAACCCGAACCCTAACCCTAACCCAAAAACTAAACAAAACCATAAACCTAACACTAATCCTAACACTAAACCTACCCATAACCTTAACCCTATTGGTAACACTAACCCTAACACTAATTCTAAACCTAAAACTAAAAGTAAACCTGAACATATCCCTAAACCTAACACTATCCCTAACATGAACCCTAACAATGAACTTAACCCTAAACCTAATTCTACCTCTAACCCTCACCCTAACCCTTACCATAACATAAACCATAACCCAAACACTAATCCTAACCCTAAATCTAACGCTAACCCTAACCTACAAGTAACCCTAAAACTAACTCTAAACATAATCCTTAACTTAACCCTAAGCCTCAATCTACCCCTAATACCAACCCTAACACTAAACTGTACCCTATCCCTAACCTGAACCCAAACCCTAACACTAACCGTAATTCTAAAACTAATCCTAAACATAACCCTAAACCTAAGCCTAGAATAAACCCTAAAACTAACCCTAACCCTAACTGTAAAACTAACACTCACCCAAATCGTAGCCCTAACCCTAAACCTATCACTAAACCTAACACTCTCCCTAACCATAACCCTAAATCTAACACTAAATCTAACCCTAAACCTAACCCAACTCTAACATTAACCCTATCCCTAACACTAATACAAACCCTAACCCTAACCTAACACTAACCCTAACCTTAAACCTTACACTAGACGTAAACCTAATCATAACCCCTACCTTTACCTTAAAACTAACCCTAACAATACCCCTAACCTTAACACGAACACTAACCCTAAAACTAACCCCAGCCCTAAGCCTACAACTAACACTAATCCTAACCCTAACCCTAAAACTATCTATAACCCTAACACTAACACTAAACCTAACCCTTACAATAACCCACAACCTAACTCTAACACTAATACTAACCCTAACCCTAACACTAACACTCTCACGAACTGTAATCCTAACACTAACACTAACCCTAAACCTCACCATAAACATAACCTTAACCCTAACACTTACTCTAACCCTATCTCTAACACTAAGCCTCAACCTAACTCTAACACTAATCCAAACACTAATCCGAAAACTAATCCTAATTCTAACTGTAACACTTAACCTAGTTCTAACCATAAACCTACAAATAACTTTAAAACTAACCCTAACCAAAACTCTAACATGAAGCCTAAACCTAACCCTAACCATAACCATAACACTAAACCACACCCTAAAATTAACCCTAACACATACCCTACTTTAATGCTAACACGAACACAAAACCTAACCAAACAGTAAACCTAACCCTAACTTAAATTTAACCCTAACCCTTACATTACCCTAACCATAACACTAACCGTAACACTTACCCTAACACTAAACCTGAACCTAACCCTAACAATAATTCTAACACCAACCCTATCCCTATAAATAACCTTAATCTTAATCCTAACCCTAAACCTAACACTAATTCTAATACAAACCGTAACCCTAATCCTAACCTTAAATCTAACTGTATTCTTAACCATAACCCTAATGATAACCTTAAACCTAACCCTATCACAAAAAATAACCTAAACCTAACAGTAACCCTAAATAACCATAAACCAAACCCTAACCCTAACTCTGAAATGAACACTAACTCTAACCTGAACCCTCAGCCTAAACCTAACCCTATTCCAAACACTAACCCTAACACTAACACTAACCCAAACATAACCCTAATACTAAACCTAACCCTAACTGTAACCCTAAACTTAACTGTAAACCTAACCCTAACACAAATTCTAACAATAACACAAACCCTAACAGTAAACCTAACACTAAACATAAACCTAAGCATAACCCTAACCCAAACACTAAACCTAAACTTAAACCTAAGCCTAACCTAAATCCTATCACTGAACCTAACCCTAATCCTAACACTAACACTAAAATCCACCCTAAAGGTTACTGTAAACCTAACCCTAACTCGAAGACTAACCCTAACCCTAACTATAACCACAAACCTAACACTAATCATAACATTAAACCTAACCCTAACCATAACCCAAACACTAAAACTAACCCTAATGTGAACCCTAATGCTGACACTAAACCTAAAATTAACTTTATCCTAATGCTAACTAAAACACTAACCATAAACCTAACCCTAATGCTAACCATAACACTAAACCTAATCCTAACCCTAACCCTAACCCTAAAAATAACCCTAACACCAATCCTAAACCTAAAACCAACCCTAACCCTAACCCTAACCCTAACTTTTAAACTACTCGTAACCTTAAACTTAACACTAACTCTAACGCTAACCCTACACTTAATCCTAATGGTAATCCTAATTGTAACCAAAACACTAACCCTAACCCTAACACTTACCCTAACACAAACCCTAACCCTTTCCTTAACATTAACCATAACCCTAACACTAACACTAATTTTAACCCTAACACAAACAATAACCCTAACTCTAACACTAACCATTACTCTAACCCTAAACTTAACACTAATCCTACCCATAACACTAACCCTAACACAAACCCTAACCAAAACCTAAACCTAACTTTGTCCCTGATCCTAACCCTAACCCTAACCTTAACCTTTATCCTAACCCTAACACTCATCTAATCCCAACCATAAAACTGATGCTAAACCTAACCCAAACCTAACACTAACCCTAAACCTAACTATTACCCTAACCCAAACACTAACACTAACCCTAACCTTAACCCTAACACTAATACTAACCCAATCCACAATCCTAACCCTAAACCTAATTCTAACAGTAACCCTAAACCTAACCCTAACCCTAAAGCTAACCCTAACACAAATCCTAACATAAACACTAACCTGAACACTAACCCTAACCCTAACCCTTACCGTAACACTAAACCTGAATGTAATCCTAACACTAACACTAAACCTCACCATACACCTAGCCCTAATCTTAAAAATAAATCTAACCCTAACCCTAACACTAACCATTAACCTAATTGTAACCCTAAACCAAACACAAATCCTAACCCAAACCCAAACCTCACTGTAACACTAACCTTAAACTTAACCATAAACCTACACCTACCCTAACACTAAACGCAAACCTAACCTTAACATGAACCCTATCCCTAAACCTAACCATAACCCTAACACTAACCCACATTCTAACAATAAACCTAATACAAACCCTAACTTTAACTCTAAACTTAACACAAAACCTAACCCTAACTCTAACCCTAATCTGTGCTTAAACATAACCCTAAAACTAACCCAAAGACTAACACTAAAACTAACTTTAATTCTAATCCTAACACAAATCCTAAACCCAACCATAACTGTATAACTAACACTAACCCTAATTCTAAGCCTGAACCTAACATAAACACTAAACCTTACTTTTACTTTAACTGTAAGACTAACATTACACCTAATGATAACCCTAACCATAAAACTAACACTAACACTAATTCTAATGCTAAATCTAACCCTAATTCTAAACCAAAACCTAACCCTAACAGAAACCCTAATATTAAACATAACACTGCCCCTAACACTAACTAAACCTAACCCTAACCCTAATTCTAAAATTAACCCTGACCCTAACCTGAATCCTAATGCTAACCATAACCCTATCATAAAAACTAACCCTAAACCTAACACTAATCCTGAGCCTAACCCTAAGGCTAACCCTAACAATAAATGTAACCATAATCTTAACTGTAACCCTAACCTTAACCCAAACCCTAATCCTAACACAAAACCTAACAGTAACTGTAACCCTAAACCTAACCATAAACCTAACACTAATCCTAACCCTAACCTTAACCCTAACAATAAACCTAACCCTAACCCTAACACTAAGCCTAAACCTAAACCTTACCCTACACCTAACCCTAAACTTAATACTAACCCTAACACTAACACTTACCCTAACCCCAACCCTAACCCTATCTCTAACATTAACATAACCCTAACCCTAACCATAACACAAATTCTAACATAACCGTAAACATAAACCTGTCCTAACCCTAACCCTAACCCTAACACTATCCCTAACCGTGACCCTAAACCTAACCCTACACTCACCTAATACTAATCCTATACCTAACAATAACCCTAACACTAACCCTTAACCTAACTATAACCCCAAATCAAACACTAACGCTAACCCTAACCCTTACCCTAACCCTAGCCCTACCTCTAACCCTATAATTTACCCTAAGCAAAATCGTCATCCTAATGCTCCTCTAGTCCTAACCATAATTTGTAGCCTTCCCCAAAACCTAATTTTATTAAAAGTCCTAAACGTAGCCCTCATTCTAGCTCTAACTCTAATCCTAAACCTGACCCTTATTCTGACCCGAACACTAAACCTAGATATAAACCTGACCCTAACCTTAAACGGAACTCTAACAGTACCTCTACAGGTAAACCTATACTTAAACCTAACAGTAACAGTAGCACTAGACAAACCTAATTTTAAATAGAGTAATAAATCTAGTCCTATCCCTAAACAAAACCTAGCACTAGCCCTAACAATAACCCTTAACTTAACGTAAAGACTAAACCTCTCACTAGACCAAACACTAGTCTTAATTGTGGCTCTAAACCTAAAACTAACCCTAACTCAACAATGACCCTTAATCTAATAGAAACCCTAGCTCTAGACCTTATCCTTAACCAAAACCTAACCCTAACACTAGATTTATCCATTACCCTTACCCTAAAACTAGCCATAACCATATCCTCACTCTTACATTAACCAAGCCCTAATGTTAGCCCTAAACATCACACAAAACTTAGCCATTATCCAAGCCCTAAACCTAGTCCTAATCATAACCCTAACCATAACCTTAGACCTAACACTAATGCTAACCCTAGCCCTAGACATAATCCTAGCTCAAACTCTAATCCTAAGCCTAAAGATAACCCTAACCCTAAGTCTAAAACTAGCCTTGATTCAAAACCTAACCCTCGCCCTAGCCCTAGCCCTACATCAAATGCATACATTTACCCTAACCCTAACCCTAACCCTAAAATTAATCCTAGGCCTAACCCTAACACTAACCCTAATCCTAACCTCAACCCTAGCATTAACCTTAGCTCTAACCCTATCCATTACACTAAATAAATGCCTAAGCCAAATGTGAACCCTAGGCCTAACCATAATCCTATCATTAACACTAACCCTATCCATTACTCTAAACCTAACAGGAACCATAAACCTAATTCTATCCATTACTCAAACCCTAAACCACACCCACCACTAATTCAAGCATAAACCCTAAATCTTAACATAAACCAAACTCTACTCTGACCCTGACCCTAATAATACACCTGGCTCTAACATTGACCATTACCCTACACCTAAACCTTACAAGAGACATAGCCATAACCTAACACTAAAACTAATACTGAACTTAAACCTAGACTTGACATTAGCCCTATCCCTAATCCTAGCCATAGCCCTAACACACTCAGCCTAGCCCTAAACCTAGTCTTAATCCTTCCCCAAACTCTTACCTTAGTCTGAACCCTAATTCTAGCCCTTATGCTACCCATAAAGCTAGCTATAACCCTATACCTTTCCCTAAACCTAATCCTAACCCTAACACTAACACTAACCCTAACACTAGGCCTAACCCTAACACTAACCCTAGCACTAATACTAGCCCAAATTTAGCCCTAACCCTAAACTTACCCCTAACCTTAGCCCAAAGACTAACTCAAACTCTGAACCTAGCCCTATTTCTAGTTCTAACCGTATCTGTTACCATAACCCTAACACTAGCCCTAAACATAGCCCTAACCCTAGCCATAGCCCTAAACCTAGATCTAACCATAACAATAAATCTAAGCCTAAACTTCACCCTACCATTAGCCCTAACAGTATTGCTAATCATAAAACTAGCCCTAACCCTAGGCCTAGTTCTAAAACATAACTGAGCCATAGCCTTATCCCTAACCCTACCTAACCTTAACGCTAGATCTGACATTAGCCCTATACATAGACCTAATCCTAGTTCTAAGCACATCCTTAATCCTTACCCTGATCTTAACACCAACCCTATCCCTAATTTTATCCCTTGTCCTAGGACTATACATAGATGTAACATCATACTTTACCATAACTCTAACGCTAACCTTAACCCTAGCCCTACACCTAGGCCTAAACCTAAAACACCAACCCTAGCACTAATCGTAGCCTTAATTTAGGCCTAACACTAAACCTAACCCTATCCCTATCCCTAAGACTAACTCTAACTCTCACCCTACCCTATGCCTAGTTCTAAACTTATCTTTTACCATAACCCTAAACCTAACCCTATCCATAGGCCAACCTTAGCCTTAACCTTTGCCTTACCCCTAAACCTGGATCAAACCCCAAACTTAAGTCTAAATCTCACCCTAACACTAGACCTGACAGCAATGATAATTGGAAAACTAGCCCTAACGCCCTAACCCTAACATAGCCCTAAAAAAAACAAAACAAAACAAAAAAAAAAAAAAAAAACAACAAAAAAAAACTGAGCCATAAATCTAACCCTAACCCTTAAACAAAACCAAACACTAACCACTAACCCTAAACCTAGCCCTGAACCTTGCCATAATTTGAGTGCTAAACCTAACCCTAGAAGCAACCCTGACCCTCACTCGGATGCTAACACTAACCCTAGCTCTATACATTGCCCTAATGCTAACCCTAGATCTAGCCCTAATCAGAAACCAAGTTTTTTCATTAGCCATAGCCCTAAAGCTAATACAAATCCAAGCTCTAACCCTAGGTTTAACGCTAAGACTAAGCCTATCCCTAACCTTAAGCATAGCCCTAAACAAATCCCTAACCCTAATCCTACCTCTAAACCAATCCCTTTCCCTAAGCCAATCCTCACCCTAATGTTACCTAGTCCTAACCCTAATCACTAGCCTACCCCATTCCCCAACTCTATTACAAGTTCTAACCCTAGATCTCATTCTAGCTGTAACTCTACCCCGAACCCTGACCCTTATTCTGACTCTAACACTAACCGTAGAACTAAACCTCACACTAACCCTAAACCGCACCCTACCTCTACCCCTACCAGTAAACCTGTACCTAAACCTAACCATAACACTAGAACAAGACCGAACTTAATCCTAAATATAGTCATAAATCTAGCCCTAGCCCTAAAGAAAAACTTTGCACTAGTCCTAAAAATAACCCTTAAACAAATCTAAAGATTAACCCTATCCCTAGACCAAACACTAGTCCTAATTCTGGCCCTAACTCTAACCCTAACCCTAACCCTAAACTATAGCCCTAATACTAGCCATAAACACCACCCAAACCTAACCTTATCCTAGCCCTTAACCTAGCCCTAATCATAACCCTAACCATAACCCTAGCCCTGACTCTAAACCTAACCATCACCTAGCCCTAACTCTAGCTCATACTCTAACACTTACCCTAAACCTAACCCTAGCCCTAATCCTAATGTTACCCCTAGCACTTACCTTAGCTCTAACCCTATCCATTACCCTAAAGAAAAGCCTAACCCAAATGCTTACCCTAGGCCTAACAATAACCCTATTTTTCACACTAATACTATACATTACTCTAAACTTAACTGGAAAAATAAACCTAATTATATCCATTACACTAACCATAATCAGAACCAACCGCTAATTCAAGCATTAACCAAAAATCTTAACCTAAACCAAACCTTACCCAGACCCTGACCCTAATAATACACCTAGCTCTAAACTTCACCCTTAGTCTACACCTAAACCTTACAATAGATATAGCCATAACCTAACATTAAAACTAATACTAACCATAAACCTAGATGTTAAATTAGCCCTAGCCCTAATCCTAGCCCTAGCCCTAACACAAACCCTCAGCCTAGCCTTAAACCTAGCCTTAATTAAAACCCGAACCCTAACCAAGCCCTAACCCTAATTCTAACTCTCGCCCTATCCCTAAACCTAGCTATAACCCCATCCCTTTCCCTAAACATAACCCTATCCCTATCCCTAACACTAACCCTAAACCTAGCCCTAACCCTAACACTAACCCTAGCACTAATCCTAGCCCTAATTTAGCCCTAACCTTAAACCTACCCCTAACCCTAGCCCTAAGATTAACTCTAAACCTCGCCCTAGCCCTATTTCTAGTTCTAACCCTATCTGTTATCATAACTGTAACACTAGCCCTAACTTTAGCCCTAACCATTGTCCTAGCCCTAAACCTGTATCTAACCATAACAATTAATATAATATTTTACCTCACCTTACTAATAGCCCTAACACTATCGCTATTCCCAAAAGTAGCCTTAACCCTAGCCCTAGCTGTAAAACAAAACTGAGCCATAACTCTAACCTAAACGTAAACCTAGACCTGACATTAGCCCTATCCCTAATTCTTACCCTAACCATAACTCTATCGCTAACACTAACCCTATCCGTTACTCTAAACCTAGCGGGAACCATAAACCTAATCCTATCTATTACCCTATCCAGAACACTAACCCTAAAGCTAATTCAATCCTTAACCCTAAAACATAACCTAAACCAAACCCTACTCAGACCCTGACCCTAATAATACACATAGCTCTAAACCTGACCCCTACCCTAAACCTAACCCTTATACTAGACATAGCTATAACCTAACACTAAAACTAACACTAAACATAAACCAAGACCAAACAATAGCCCTAGCCCTAATACTTGCCTTAACCCTAACACAAAACCTCAGCTTAACCCTAAAACTAGCCTGAATCCTAACCCAAACCTTAACCTTACTCCTAACCCTAATTGGAACCCTCACCATAGACCTAAAGCAAGCTATAACTCTATCCTTTCCCCTAAATCTAATCCTAACCCTAACACTAACACTAACCTTAACACAACGTCTAACTCTAACACTAACCCTAGCGCTAATCCTAGCCACAATTTAGCGCTAAACCTAAACCTACCCCTAACCTAAGCCCAAAGCCTAACTCAAACACTCGCCCTAGCCCTATTTCTAGTTCTAACCCTATCCATTATCATAACCCTAACAATAGCCCTAACCTTAGCCTTAAGCCTAGCCAGAGCCCTAAACCTAGATCTAACCATAACAATAAATCTAAGCCTAAACTTCACCCTACCACTAGCCCTAACACTATCACTAATCATAAAAATAGCCCTAAACCTAGGCCTAGATCTAAAACAAACCTGAGCCATAGCCCTATCCCTAACCCTACCCTAACCTTAACCCTAGACCTGACATTATCCCTATACATAGAAATAATCCTATTTCTAAGCCTAGACTTAATCCTAAACCTAATTTTAACCCTAGCCCTAACCCTAATTTTATCTCTTGTCTTGGCACTAAACATAGCTGTAAAAACTCATACCTTACCCTAACCCTAATGCTAACCCTAACCCTAGCCCTAAACCTAGGCCTAAATCTTACACTAACCCTAGCACTATTCCTAGCCCTTTTTTAGCCCTAACAGTAAACCTAACCTTATCCCTATCCCTAAGACAAATTGTATCTCTCGCCCTAGACTTAACCCTAGTTCTAAACCTATTTTTTACCATAACAAAAATGCTAGCCCTATCCCTAGTCCCAAACTTAGCCCTAACCTTTTCCCAAGGCTTAAACCTGGATCTAAAACTAAAATTAAGTATGAACCTCACCCTAACACTAGCCCTAGCCCTAACGCTAATTGGAAAACTAGCCCTAAATCTACCCTAAACCTAAAACATAACAGAGTCATAAACCTAAACTTTAACCTAAGCCAAACCCTAAAGTTACACCTAGGCCTAAACCTAGCCCTAATTTGAGTCCTAACCGTAACCCTAGAAATAACCCTGACATTGACTCAGCCCCTAACACTAACCCTAACTCTAAACATTGCCCTAACGCTAACCATAAAACTAACCCTAAGCATAAACATAGCTCTTTCATTAGCCTTTATCATTAGATTTTATCATAGCCCTAATGATCAAACAAATCCTAGCCTGAATCCAAGATCTAACTCTATTTTATAACTCTAACCCTAACACTAACCCTAGCCTTAAACCTAACCCTAACTCTAACCCTACTTTAAACCCTATCACTTTCCCTAAGCCAAACATTCACTCTAATGCTACACTAGTCCTAAACTTAATCATTTGCATACCTCAAACCCTAACTCTATTACTAGTCCTATCCTATCCCTCATTCTAGCTCTACACCTAATCTTAACCCTGACCCTTAATCTGACCCTAACACCAACAATAAGTCTAAACATGACCCTAACACTAAACCAAACCTTAACACTTCCCATACCGATAAACCTATACTTAAACCTAACAGTAACGATAGCACTAGACAAAACCTAATCCTAAATATAGTTATAAAACTAGCCATAGTCCTAAACAAAAACCTAGCAATAGACCTAAAAATAACCGTTAACCTAACTTAAAGTCTAACCCTATCCCTAGACCCAACGCTAGTTGTAATTCTGGCACTCACACTAAATATAACCCTATACTGAACAATGACCCTTACCCTAAACAAACTCTAGTTCTAAACCTTATCCTAACCCAAAACCAAACCCTAACACTAGACATATCCATAACCCTGACCCTAAAACAAGCCATAAATTTATTCCTAACATATATTTCCCATAGCCCTAATGTTAGCCCTAAACCTCACACAAAACCTAGCCATTATCCTAGCTCTAAGCCTAGCCCTAATCATAACCATAACCATAACCCTAGACCTAAGCCTAATCCTACCTTCAGCCGAGCCCTAAACCTAGCTCAAACTCTAACCCTGACCATAAACATAACACTAACCCTAACACTACACCTGACTATAACACTAACTCTCGCCCAAGACCTAACCCTATCTCAAATACTAATACCTAAACTAAAACTATCCCTGACACTAACCTTAGGCCTCACCCTAACCCTAGCCCTAATCATAAATGTATCCCTAGCACTAACCTTAGCTCTAACACTATCCATTACCCTAAAGATGAGCCTGACTCATATGTTAACCCTAGGCATAACGGTAACCCTAACGCTAACACTAACCCTATCCATTATTCTAAATCTAAACTGAACCCTAAACCTAATCCTATCAATTACCCTATTCATAACCCTAACCCTAAAACTAATTCAATCCTTAACCCTAAAACTTAACCTAAACCAAACCCTACCTGGACTCTGAACCTAATAATAATACACCTAGCTTTAAACCTGACCCTTACCTAAACCTAACCCATACACTAGACCTAGCTATAACCTAACCATAAAACTAACACTAACCATAAATCTAGATCTGACATTAGCCCTATACCTAATCCTAGCCCTATCCTTAACACAAACACTCATCCTAGCTCTAAACATAGCCTTAATCTTCACCTTAGCCCTAACCCTAATTCGAACACTCACCCTAGACTTAAACCTAGCTGTAACCTGATCCCTTCCCCTTCCCCTAACCATAACCCTAGCCCTAAATGTAGCCCTAATTTAGCCCTAACCCTAAACCTAACCCTAGCCCTAAGACTAACTCTAACTTTCGCCCTAGCGCTATTTCTAGTTCTAACTCTATCCATTAATAACCCTAACATTAGCCCTAACCTTATCCCTAAACATAGCCATAGCCCTAAACCTATTTCTAACCATAACAATAAATCAAAGCCTAAAACTCACCATACCACTAGCACTAACACTATCACTAATTCTTAAAGTAGCCCTAGCTGTAAAAAAAAAAAAAATGAGACAAAGCCCTAAACCTAACCGAGACAAAGCCCTAACCCTAACCCTAACCAAACCGTAATCCTAGACTTGATATTACACTTATCCCAAATGTTTACCCTAACCCTCACACAAACCCTAACCCTACACCTAGCCTTAACCCTAGCCCTAATTCGAGTCTATCTATAACTCTGATCAGTAACACGATTCTGACTCTTACAATATTACTAACCCTATTTCTAATCATCAACCTAAACCTAATCTACACACTAGATTTAGACATAATGCTAAACTTAACACTAGCCCTAATCATAAACCTAGTTCTAACATTAGCTTTAGTCCTAAATAAACCTAACCTAACTCAAAATATAGACCTTAATAGACCTTATAGACCTTATAGACCTTAAACCGTAGCCCTAATTCTAACCATAATCTTAGCCCTACATCTAGCTCCACTCTTATCCATTACCCTAACCATAACCCTAACCAAATCCTAACCCTAGGCCTAACCCTAACCATTGCTCTAACCTAAGCATAACCCTAGTCCCAACTGTAGCTCTAATCCAATCTATTACCCTAACCATAACACTAACTGAATTCTATCCCTAGGCCTAAACCTAACCCTATCCCTAACCCTAAACCTGTTTATTATTCTAAATCTAACCTTAACCCTAAACTTAACCATATCCATTACCCTAACCCTAACACTAACCCTAATGCTAATTTGAGTCCTAAGCCTAATCCTTAACCTAACATATACCCTAAACCTGCCTCTTACCCTAATAATACCCCTAGCTTTAAACCTGAATCTAACCTTCAAGCTAACACTTACAAGAGATCTGAAAATAACCCTTACCCTAAAACTATCCCTAACCATAACCCTAGACCTGAAATTACCCCTATCCCTAATCCTAGCCCTAAACCTAACACAAATCCTAGCCCTAAACCTATCCTAAGCCTTGCCTTAATCCTAACCCTAACATTAACCCTAGCCCTAACGCTAATTTTATGCTTTGCCCAAGCCCTAAATATAGCTGTAAAATCATACCTTACCCTAACACTAATGTTAACCCTAACCCTAGCCCTAAACCTAGGCCTAAACCTACCACTAACCATAGGTCTAATCTAGCCCCAATTTAGCCCTAACCTTAAACCTAACACTATCCCTAGCCCTAAGACTAATTCTAACTCTTGCCCTTTCCCTATCCCTAATTCTAAACCTATCCGTTACCATAACCCAAACCCTATCCCTATCCCTAGACCCTACACTAGCCCTAACATCACCCTAGCCCTAAACATGGATCTTACCCTAACCTTTAGCCTAAAGCTCACTCTAACACTAGTCCTAACCCTAATGCTAATTTGAAAACTAACTCTAAAAATACCCTAGCCCTATAACAAAATAGAGCAAAAATATATCCCTAACCCTTAACCAAAGCCAAACTCTAACCCTACAAATAGGCCTAAATGTAGCCGTAATTTGAGTCTTAACCCTAACTCTAGAAGTAACCCTTACCCTTACTCGGACCCAAACAGTAACCTAAGATAAAGACTAACTCTATGCCTAGACCCAATGCTAGTCCTAAATATGGCCCTCACCCTAAACCTAACCCTACACCGAATAATGACCATTACCCTAAAACAAACCCTAGCTCTAAATCTTATCCTAACCCAAAACCGAACTAGAACACTAGACTTATCCATATCCCTAACCATAAAACTAGCCATAACAATATCCCTAGCTCTTACATTACCCATAGCCCTAATGCTAGCCATAAACCTCACACAAAACATAGCCCTTATCAAAGCCCTAAACCTAGCCATAATTGTAACCCTAACAATAATCCTAGACCTAATCCTAACCCTAAACCTTGGCCTAACCCTAATTCTAGCTCAAATTCTAACCTTAATCTAAACAAAACCCAAACACTAACCCTAACTTTAGCCCTCACTCTAACCCTAACCATCACACTAGCTCTAATCCTAGCTCAAATGCTAACACTTACACCAAACCTAACCCTGACACTAACTGTAGGCCTAACCCTAACTCTAGTTTTAATTCTAACTTTAACCCTAGCCCTAACATTAGCTCGAACCCTATCCATTACCCTAAAGATAAGCCTAACCCAAATGCTAACCCTAGGCCTAAAGTTAACACTATTGCTAACATTAACCCTATTTAGTACTCTGAACCTTAACTCTAACCCTAACAGTTAGCCTAACCCGAACCCTAACCCTATCCCTAATGTTCATTCACACCTTAACCCTGAATCTTAACCTAACCCAAACCCTTCTCAAACCCTGGCCCTAATAATACACATAGCTTTAAACCTGAACCTTAACATAAACCTAACCCTTACATTAGACCTAGACATAACCTTACACTATAACTAACCATAATCACTAACCTGGACCTGATATTAGCCCCAGCCCTAATCCTAGCCCTAACACTAACACAAACACTAAATTTTATCTTAGGCCTTTACCTAGCCTTAATCCTAACCCAAACCCTAACCTTAGCCTTATCTCTAATTTTAACCCTCGCCCTAGACCTAAACTTAGGTATAACCCCATCTTTTCCTCTAACCCTATAACTAACCCTAACCCTAACACTAACCATATTTCTTGCCCTAACCATAGGCCTAACCCTAACACTACCCTTAGAATTAATCCTAGCCCTAATTTATCCTTAACCCTAACTCTACCCTAACCTTTGCCTAAGACTAACTCTAACTCTCACCCTAGCTCTATTTCTAGTTCTAACCCTATACATTACAATAAATCTAATGCAAGCCCTAACCTTAGCCCTAAACCTAGCCCTAGACCCTACCCTAGATCTAACCATAAATCTACATTGACCCTAAACCTGAGCCTAAACCTCAAACTACCACTACACCTAACACTATCGCTAATCCTAAAACTAGACATAACCCTAGCCTTATCCCTCAAACAAAACCGAGCCATTGTCCTAACCCTAAATATTAACCTAAACCAAATCCTAACCCTAAACTTAGCCACAACCTTCTAGCTCTAATTCATGTCCTACCCTAACACTGTCCCTGACACTAACACTAACCCTAGATGTAAACTTCACCCCAATGCTAAAACTAACCATAAAATTACACCTAGCCCTAACATTAACCAAAAACTAGTCTTAATAATTACACTAGTTCTTACATTAGCCATAGCCCTAACCTATCACAAAACCTAGCCTAATCCAAGCCCTATCTTAGCTTCAACCCTAAGGCTAACCATAACAATAACCTTAGCCCTAACTATAACCCTATGCCTAACCTCAGACCTAATCCTAAACATAACCCTAGCCCTAACCCTAGCTCTAACCCTATTCATTACCCTAAGATAACTAAAAACCTTATGCTAACCCTAGGTAGAACCCTAATCCTAGCACTAGCCTTAATCCTATTTATTAACCTAAACCTAACCTGAACCCTAAACCTAACTGTGTTATTACCCGATCCTTAAATATAAGACTAATTTGAGCCCTAAACATAAACCTTAACCTACCCCAACCCTAAACTTGACCCTCACTCTAATAATACTCAGAGCTCTAAACCTGTCACTAACAAGAAACCTAATATTTAAAATAGACCTAGCCATAAACCTAACCCTAAAACTATCCATAACCATATCCTAGACCTGACATTAGCCCTAGCTCTAATCCTAGCCCTAACCTTAATACAAAAGTAATCCCAGATCCTAGCCATGAACCTCAACTTAATCATGACCCTTACCCTAATGTTAACCCTAACCTTAAAGCTAATTCTCATCCTTGTCCTTAAACTAGCTATATTTCAATCCCTTACTCTACACTTAACCTAATCTTAAACCTAACACTAAACCTATACCTAACCCTAGGCCTAACCCTAACACTAGCCCTAGCCATAATCCAAGCCCTAATTTAGCCCTAACCCAAACCCTAACCCTGGCCTTAAGACTAACTCTAACTCTCACTAGCTCTATATATAGTTCTAACCCTATCCCTTACCATCACGATATACCTAGCCCTAAACGTACCCTTATCCTAGCCCTATACTTAGCCCTATCACAAAACCTAGATTTAAACCTACACTAAATTTAACCCTAACCATAGGAATAAACCTAACCATAACTCTACTCTTATCCCTAATCCTTAACCAAAAAAAAAAAAAAAAAAATCTCACACTTACACTAGCCCCAACCCTGAGAATAATCATAAAACTAGCCCTAACCCTATCCCTAGCTCTAAAACAAAACCAAGTCATAGGTCTAAACTTAACCCTTAACCTAAACCAAATTCTAACCCTACACCTAGCCCTAACCCTATCACTAATTATAATCTAATCCTAACCCCAAGTCTAACCCTGACCCTGACTATGACCCTAACACTAAACCTGGCTCTAAACTTCATCATCACTGTAAACCTCACCTTATCACTAGACCTAGACCTAACTCTAAAACTATAACTAGCTGTAATCATAAATCTACTTCATATATTAGCGGTAGCCTTAACCCTAGCCCTAACCTAACCCAAAACCTAACCTTAATCTTAGTGCTAAATCTCACTTTAACCCTAAACCTAACCTAACCTTAACCCAAACATGAGCCCTGATCCTATACATAATCCTAGCCCTACCCTTAGGGCTAACCCTATCTATTACCCTAATGATAACCCTAACAGTTCTGATAACCCTAGGACTAACCCTAACACTATACATTACAATAAACCAAACCTAAACCCTAAACCTAACCCTGTAATTACCCTAACACTAAATCCAACACTATTTCGAGCTCTGCACCTAAACACTAAATTAACCCAAACCCTAATCCTGACCCTGATTCTAAAAATAACCCTAGATCTAAACTGACCCTAACAAAAATCCAACCCTTACACTGGACCAAGCCATAAACCTAACACTAAATCTATCCCTAACTGTAACCCTAGACCTGACATTAGGCATAGCCTCAATACTATCCCTAACCCTAAAACAAATCATACTCTTCATCATAGCACTAAACATAGCCTTAATTATAACCCTAAACCTAACCCTAGTTGTAAACATAATACAAACCCCTGCCCTTACCCTAAGGCTACCTATAACCACATCCCTTACCCTAAATTAATCTGTAACTCTAACCCTAACCCTAGTGGTAACCCTTGCCTTACCCTTAGCCCTAGATAAAAATCTAACTCTAAATCTAACCCTAACTCAATGCTTAAGCCTACTCTTAAAACTAGCCCTAAACCTAGCCCTAACACAACCCTAACCTTAATTTACCCTATCTCTAAACCTAACCCTAACTCTAGCCCTAAGACTAACTTTCTCATACTAGCGCTATTACTCATTCTAACCCTATCCCTTATCATAACCCTATCTCTAGCCATAACCCTAGTGCTAACCCTTTCCATATCCTTATCCCTAGCATTAACCTTAGGCAAAATGTAACTCTAAAACTAGCCTTAACCTGAAGCCTAAGCCTATACCTAACACTAGCCCAAACCATAAAACTAGCCCTAAAATGAGCCTTAACACTAGACATAGCCCTAAAACAAAACCGAGCCAGAGCTTTAACCCTAAACATTAAACTAAACCAAACGCTAAGCTTACACCTAGACTTAACCTACACTTATTTAAGTTGGAAGCTGAACCCTAAAACTAACCCTGAACCTGACACTGACCCTAACACTTCTAGCTCTAAATATCACTCTAACAGTACACCTAAACCAAACCAAAACCTAGCAGTAAAACCCTAATACTAGCCCTAATTTTGAATCTAGTACTTACATTAGCTGTAAACCTAACCCTATCCCTAACCTAACCCAAAATCTAGCCCTAATCTGAGCCCTAACCCTACCTTTAAACCTAACCTAACCCTAACGTTAGCCCTAATTGTAACCATAACTTTAGCCTTAAACTGATCTGTAACACTATGCTTTAACATAACCATAAACAAAACCTAAGCATAAACCTAACCCTATCACAAGTCCTAACCCTTCCATTAGCATAAACCTAACCTGAATCCTAAATCAAACCCTATCATTACCCTAACCTAATCCTAAAATTAAATCAAGCCCAAAATTGAAACCTTAACCTATCCCAAACCCTAACCCAGACCTTGACCCTAATAATGCCCCTAGCTCTAAACTTGACCATAACCCAACACCTAACCCTTAACTTAGAATTAGCCATAAACCTAACCCTAAAATTACCTTTAACCATAATTCTGAACCTGAAATTAACCCTAGCCCTAGTCCTAGACCTAACCATTAAAACACACCTAGCCCTCATTTTTGTCCTAAACTTAAACTTAATCATAATCCTATCTATAGCCCTACAACTAACCCTAATTCTAAACCTCAACCTAACTCTAAACCTAGCTATAATGTCATCCCTTACTCTGTATTTAAACCTAACTCTAACCCTAACACTAGGCTTAAGCTAAACACAAAACCTATCCCTAATCCTAGCCCTAATTTAGCTCTATCTCTAACCCTATCCTAACCCTAGCCCTAAGACTAACTTTAACTCTTGCCCTAGCCCTAGTTCTATCCCTGTCTGCTTCCCTATAACCTAACACTAGCCCTAACACTTGCCCTAAAGTTAATCCCATCCCTAACTATAACTCTAAATCTAACCTCAAACCTAAGACTAAGCCTAACACTAACACTAGCCCTAACCTTAATGATAATTGTAAAACTAGCACTAACCCAATCCTAGCAGTAAACCAAAACCGAGCAATAGCCCTAACCCTAAACCTTAACTTAAACCAAACACTAACACTACACTTAGATCTAAACTAACACTACACTTAGATCTAAACGTAGCCCTAATTTGAGTCCTAAGCCTCACCTTAAAATTTATCCTGACCCTGACTCATATATTAACACTCGCCCTAGATCTAAACACTGCCCTAAACTCAAACTAAAAACTAACATTAACAATAGACCTAATTCGAGTCTTAACACTAACCCTAAAACTAACCCTGAACCTGACTCCTATCCTAACAAGAACAGTAGCTATAATTATCACCTTAACCTTAAACCTAACCCTAGCACTGAAACTACCCCTAACCCTAACCCTAAAACTAACCCTAATGTTAACCCTAGTTCTTACATTAGCTGTTGCCCTAATCCTAGCCTTATTCCTAACACAAAACTAGCCCTAAACCGAGTCCTAAACCTAGCTTTAACTCTAACTCTAACCCTAACCATAGCCCTAAACCTAGATATAAATCAATCCCTTACCCTAAGCGAAACCCTAAACCTAAGAGTAAACCTAGACCTATCTCTAGTATTTAGACTAACCAAAACCCTAACCCTATTAATAGACCTTACCCTAGCCTTTGTTTAGCTCTAACACTATCACCATAACCTGGATCCTTAATCTGCCCCTAACACTAAACCTAGGTCTAACCCTAACCCCAACCCCAACCCACAATTTACCATAATCCTATACATAGACCTAACTCTGAACCTAACACTTAGCCTAGCATTAACCATAGCTCAGAACCAAACCCTTACGATAAACATAACCCTAAACCTAATTCTAGTTCTAACCCTCACCTTAACCCTAACAAAAGACCTAATTTAACCATAACCCTATCCCTAACCATAAATCTAACTGTATCCATTACCCTAAACATAACCCTTACCATAATGCTAACCTTAGGCTCAACCCTAACTCTATCGCTTTTTTCAAACCTATCAATTACCCTAACCTACCCTGAACCCTAAACCTAATCCAATTATTATACTAAACCTAACCCAAATGCTAATTCGAGCTCTAACACTAACCTCAAAACTAAACCAAACCCTAATACTCACTGTGATCCTAATAATTTCCCTAGGTCTAAACCTGACTCTTACCCTACCTAACCCTCACACAAGACGTAGCCATAAACCTAACCCCAAAACTATTCCTAACCTTAACCCAGAAATGATATTAACCTTAGCCATAATCCTAGCCCTAACCCTAACACAAACCTTAGCCCTTATCCTACCCCTAAACATAGCCTTAATTTTATCCCTAACCCAAACCCTAGGCCTAACCCTAACACTAACCCTAGCCCTAATCTTAGCTCTAATTTAGCCTTTTCCCTAATCCTAACCATAAACCTAGCCCCAAAACTAACTCTAACTATCACCCTAATCCTAACCTTAGTTCCAACCCTTTCCCTTACTAGAACCCTAATCCTAGCCCTAACACTTGGTCTAACCCTAGCCCTAATAATGGCCCTGGCCATAACCCTAGATCTAACCCTAACACTAAATCTAACACTAAACCTAAGCCTAAACCTAAACCTAACACTAGCCCTAACACTAATTCTAATCCTAAAACTTGCCCTAACACTAGCCCTAGCCCTGAAACAAAACTGAGCCATACCTATAACCGTAACCCTTATCCTAAACCAAACCCTAACCCTACACCTAACCCTAACCATATCCTAATGATAGTCCTATCCCCAACCTGAAAACTAATCCTGACCCTCACTCTTACCCTAACACTAACCCTGGCTGTAAACATCATAATCACCTTATACCTCAACCTAACACTAGACCTAGTTCTAACTCTAACCCTATAACTAGCACAAACCATAACCCTATTTCATAGATTACCCATAGCCTTAACCCTAGCCCTACCTAACCCCAAACCAAGTCTTAATGCGAGTCCTAAACCTAGCTTTAACCCTAAACTTAAACCTAACCCTAACACAAATCTAGCCCTAAGTTTATACATAACTTTAGCCCTAAACTTAGGTCTAAACCTATCCATTATCCTAACAGTAACCCTAACACTTAAGCTAACCCTAGGACTAATCCTAACCCTATCCATTACATTAAACCAAATGTAAAAACTAATATTAACCGTGTCATTACCCTAAACCTAAACTCTAACCTAACCTAAACCCTAACCCTAACCATGAGCCTGATCTTAAAAATAACCCTAGATATAAACCTAAATCTTACCCTAAATATAATCCTTACACTGAAACAAGCCATAAACCTAACACTAAATCTAGCCCAAATGATAACCCTAGACCTGACATTAGCCCTAGCCCTAATACTATCCCTAACCCTAACACAAACCCTAAACTGATCCTAGCCATAAACCTAGCCTTAATCATAATCCTAAATCTAACTAAGCCCTAACCTTAATACTAACCCTTGCCCTAGCCCTAAACCTAGCAAAAACCTTATCCCTTACACTGCAAGTAATGCTAAATCTAACCCTAACCCTTTTCGTCACAATTTCCATATCCTTAGCCCTAGCTTTAACACTAGATCAAAACCTAACTTTAAATCTAACCCTAACTCGATGCTTAAGCCTAAAACTAGCACTAACCCTGATGCTAATTCTAAAACTAGTCCTAACCCTAGCCCTATAACTAACCTTACCAGTAATTTAGACTTATCCCTAACCCTAACCCTAATCCTAGAACTAAAAATAACTCTAACTCTCGTACTGGCCCTACCACTCATTCTAATCCTATCCCTTCCCATAAACCTAAACCTATCCCAAATCCTAATCCTAACCCTTGCACTATCTTTAGCCCTAGAACTAACCTTTGATGAAATCCTAACTCTAAATTTAAGCCTAAACCGAAGCCTAATCCTAAATCTAAGACTAGCCCTAACCCTAACACTAATGCTAAAAATTTCACTAACCCTAACCCTAACCCTAAAACCAAAACTAGCCAAAGCTCTAACCCTAACCCTTAACATAAACCAAGCCCTAACCCTACAACTAGCCCTAACCCCAGCCCTAATTCGAGTTTTAAGAGAAATCCTAAAACTAATCCTTACCCTTACTCTGACCATAACACTAAATCGAGGTCCAAACATCACCCTAACCCTAAACCTAAACCTAACAGTAAACCTAGCCCTAAAACACTAAATTTAGCCATAATCATAAACCTAGAACTTACATTAGCTGTAACCCTAACCCTGCACTAACTTAACCCAAAATCTAGCCTTAATCATAACCATAACAATAGCCCTAAACTGATTTCTAACTCTATCCATTACCATAACTATCACCCTAAAACTAATGCTAATTCAAGCCCTTCATTTAAAACTTAACCTGTCCTAAACCCTAAACCAGAACTTGACCCAAATAATACCCCTAGATCTAAACCTGATGCTAACCCTAAACCTAACCCTTATACTAGACATACTCATAATCTTAACTCTAAAACTATATTTAACCTTAATTTTGGACCTGAAATTAGCCCTAGATCTAATCCTAGCCCTAAACCTAAAAAACCCAAACCCTCATCCTAGACCTAAACCTAGCCTTAATCATAACCCTAACTCTAACCATAGCCCTAACCGTAATTCTAACTCTCACCCAACCTCTAAAACTAGCTATAAAGGGATCCCTTATCCCAAACTTTGAATTAACTCTAAACGTAAATTCTAAACTCTAACCCTCACCCTAGCACTAACCATATCTCTAACCCCAACCCTCACCCTAGGCTTAGACAAACCACTAAACATAGTGCTAATCCTAGCCCAAATTTATCCCTATCTCTAATCCTAAACCTAACCCTAGCCATAAGACTAACTCTCACCCTAGCCCTAACCCTAGTTCTAACTCTATCCCTTACCATAACCCTAAACCTAGACATAACCCTTGACCTATCCTTAGTTCTAGCCCTAACCCTAGATCTAACCCTAATTCCAAATTTAACCTAACACTAAGCCTAAGCCTAACACTAACACTAGCACTAATCCTAACCCTAGGACTAAAATAAAACCGAGTATGAGCCCTAAACCTAAACCTTAACTTAAACCAAATCCTAACACCACAACTACACCTAACACTAGCCCTAATTCGAGTCCTAATTCTAACCTTAAAACCAACCCTGTCCCTGAAAAATATCCTAGCTCTAAACACCTCCCTCACCTAAATTGAACCCTAATATTAACCCTAGCCCTAATTTGAGTCCTACATCTAACCCTAAATCTAATCCTGACACTGACTCCTATCCTAAAATGAACCCTAGCTATGAATATCACCCTAAACATAAAGCTAATTCTATCACATAGCCTAACATGTACTCTAACACTAAGACTAACCCTAATGGTACCCCTAGTTCTTACATTAGCCATTGCCCTAACATTAGCCCTAACCCTAACACAAGACCTAGGACTAATCTGAGACCTAAACCTAGCTTTAACCCTAACTCTAACCATAACCATAGCCATAACCCTAGCTCTAAATCAATCCCTTACCTAAGCAAAACCCTAAACCTAAGGTTAACCCTAGACCTATCCCTAATCCTTAGGCTAACCAAAACACTAACCCTATTAATACCCTTACCCTTGCTCTCATTCTAGATCTAACCCTATATAAAACCCTAACACTAACCCTGACCCTTTTACTGACACTACAACTTATTCTAGGTATAATCCTAACCCTAACCCTAACACAAAATATACTGTAATCCTACCCCTAGACCTAATCTTGAAACTAACTCTCAGCCTATCCCAAACCATAGATCAGAACCTAATCCTTACCCCAACCTAACCTTAGTTCTAACTCTCACCCTTACCCTAATACAAGTAATAATACTAACCATTACACTAGCCCTAACCTTAAGTATAACTGTGTCATTACCCTAAACATAACCCTTACCCAAAACTTATCAATTACCCTAAACCTACCCCGAACCCTAGACTTAATCCAATCATTACCAAAACCCTAACCCTAATGATAATTTGAGCCCTAAACCTAAACTAAAACCTAAACCAAATCCTAACACTGACACTGACCCTAATAATTCCACTAGCTCTAAACCTCACTCTTACCCTATAACTAATGCTTACACTAGACCTAGCAATAACACTAACCCCAAAACTATCCCTAAGCATAACCTTTGACCTGATATTATCTTCAGCCATGATACTAGCCCTAACCCTAACACAACCCCTAGACCTTATCCTAGTTCTAAGCATAGCCTTAATTATAACCCTAACCATAAACCTAGGCCTAACTTTAACAATAACCCTAGCCCTAATCTTAGATATAATTTAGCCCTATCCCTAACCTTAACCCTAAATCTAGCCCAAAGACTAACTCTAACTATCACATTAGTCCTAACCTTAGTTCTAACCCTTTACTTTACTGGAACCCTAATCCTAGCCCAAACCATTGGTCTAACACTAGCCCTATTGAAGCCCTAGCAGAAACCCTAGATCTAACCCTAACTCTAAATCTAACCATAAACCTTAGCCTAAACCTAAACCTAACACTAGCCCTAACCATAAGGCTAATCCTAGAACTAGCACTAAACCTAGCCCTAAAACAAAACCAAGCTATAGGCCTAACTCTAACCCTTAATAAAAACTAAGCCCTAACCTTACACTTAGCCATAATTCTAGCCATACTTCGAGTTTTAAGCCATACCCTAAAACTAACCCTGACCCTGACTCTGACCTTAACACTAACCCTATATCTAAAAATCACCCTAACTCTATAACTAAACCTAACAATAGACCTAGCCCTAAGCCTAACCCTAAAATTAGCCCTAATCGCAACCCAGGTACTTACATTAGCCATTACACTAAACCTAGCCTTAACTTAACCCAAAACAAAAACCTAGCCTTATTCCGAGCACAATCCCTAGATTTATCCCTAACCCTAACCCTATCACTAATCATTACTATAACCCTAGCTGTAACCCTAGATTTAACCCTAATGCAAATCCTAAGCCTAACCCTATCAATATTTGTAACAATAACACTCGCCGTACACCTATCTCCAACCCTATCTATTACCCTAACCATTACCCTAACCCCAATTCTAAACATGGGCCTAAACCTAACCATATCCCTAATCCTAAACCTATTCATTACCCTAATCCTAACCTGAAACTTAAACCTAACGGTATCTTTACCCAAATCCTAACTCTAATGCTAATTCGAGACCTAAAATTAAAACTTAACCTATCCAAAACACTAATCACTACCCTGACCCTAAGAGTACCCTTAGCTCTAAACCTGACCCTAACACTAATCCTAACCCTTACACTAGACGTAGCTATAAACCTAAAATTAAAAATATTTTTAACCATAACAGTAGACCTGAAATTAGCCCTAGCCTAATCCTAGCCTTAAACCTAGCTTTAAACCTAGCCCGAACCATAACCCGAGCCCCAACCATAATTCTATTCATCACCATAGCCCTAAACCTACCAATAACCTCATCCTATACCCAAAACTAACCATAACCCCAAACCTAACCCTAACCCTCACCCTCAACCTAGGCCTAACACAAAGCCTAGTGCTAATCTTAGCCTTTATTTAAACCTATCCTAACCCTGAACCTAGCCACAAGACAAAATCTAACTCTTGCCCAAGCCCTAGCCCTTGTTCAATCCTAAACCTTAATCCTAATCCTAGATATAAGCCTAAGTCTAAATCTAAACTAACTCTAAATTTAACTGTAAAAATAAGCCTAAACCAAACCCTAACACTACCCCTAACCATAACGCTAATCCTAAAACGTGCACTATCCCTAGCCCTAGCCATAAAGCAAAACCAAGCCATAGCCTTAATCTTAACCCTTAACCTAAATAAAACCCTAACCCTACAACTAACCCTAAAACTAACTCTAAAACTAACCCTTACACTAACACGGACCTTAACACTAATCCTAGCTCTAAACATCACCCTTACTTAAAATTAACCAAAACATTACATCTAGCCTTAATCTAACCCTAAAACTTGCCTTAATTATAACCCTAGTTTGTACTTTAGTCATTGATCTAACCGTAGCTCTAACCCTAATACAAATTTACACCTAATCCGAACCCTAACCCTGGCTTTAACCGTAATACCAACACTAGACCTATCCCTAAACCTAACCCTGATTCTAGACTTAAACCAAATCATAACCTAGCCCTAACCCTAGCTCTACACCTCTCCATTACACTAAACATAACCCTAACCATAATGATAACCCTAACCCAATTGCAAAATCTAACTCATCCATTACCCTAAACCTTAACTGAAACCTAAACTAAACCCTACCCATTACCCTAATCTTAAACCTAACCTTAATGCTAATTCGAGCCTTAACCCTAAACCTTTAGCTAAACCAAATGCTAACCCTGACCCTGACTCTGACCCTAATAATAAACCTAGACCTAAAACTGACCTTTAACCTAAACCTAACTCTTACATAAACTTAGCCATAACCTAAACCTAAAACTATTTTTAATGTTAACCCTAGAACTGATAATAGCCGTAGACCTGGTCCTAGCCATAACCCTAACAGAAATCCTATCCCATAACCTAGCCCTAAACCTAGCCTTAATCCTAAACTGAAACATAACCCTAGGCATAATCCTAATTCTAAACTTCACCCTATCCCTAAGGCTAGCTATATCCCTACCCATTCCCCTAAACTTAACCTTAACACCAATGCTAACCCTAACACTAGCCCAACCTCTTAGTCTAAACCTAACACTAACCCTAGCGTTAATACTAGCCCTAATGTAGTCCTAACCCTAGCACTAAACCTAGCCCTAATCCTAAACCCTAATTTATCTCTAACCCTAACCCTAACTCAGGCCTAAACCTAGCTCGAATTTAGCCCTAACTCTAACACTAACCCTATCCCTAATCCTAGCCCCAATTGAGCCCTAACCCTAGCCCTAACCCTAGACCCAATCCTAGTTCTAATTTAGCCCTAACCCTAACCCTAACCCTAAGACTACTACTATGACTAACTCTAATTCTTGCCCTAGCTCTATCCCTAGTTCTAACCATATTGGTTACCATAACCCTAATCCTCACTCTCACCCTATCACCAGCAATAAACCTAGATCTACCCCTACCTGAAAATCTAACCCTAACCCTAAGCCTAAACCTCAACCTAACACTAGCCCTAACCCTCATGCTAATCTATAATCTAGCCATAACCGTATCCCTAGCCCTAAACAAAACCAACCTATAGCTCTAACCCTTTACCTAAACCAAAACCTAACCGTACAACTAGGACTAACTTTAGCCCTAAATCGAGTTCTAACCCTTACCCTAAAACTAATCCTGACTCTGACACTAACCCTAACAATCATCCTTGCTCTAAATATCACCCTAACCCTAAACCTACCCATAACACTAGACCTAGCCCTAATCCTAACCCTAAAACTAGCACTAATTGCAACACTAGTTCATATATTATCATAGCCCTGATCCTAGCCCTAACCAAACTCAAAACCAAGCCCTAATCTGAGACTTAACCCCCAATTTAAATCTAATCCTACACCTAACCCTAACCCAAAACATAGCCCTAAATATTACCCTAACCCTAGCCAGAATTCTAAACATAACCCTAGCCCTATCACTAGCTCTAACCCTATCCATTATCCTAGCCATAACCATAACTCTAATGGTAACCCTAAGCCCTACCCTAAAATTATCCCTAACACTAAAATAGTTCATTAACCTAAACCTAACCTGAACCTAAACCTAACCTTATAATTACCCTAATTCTAACCCTAATGCTAATTAAAGCCCTAAACCTAAACCTTAACCCAACCCAAACTATAACTCTGCCCCTTCCCATAATAATATACCTAGCTCTAACCCTGACCCTACCCCTAAACCTAACCATTATACTAGACCTAGACATAAACCTAACCCTAATACTATCCCTATCCATAATCCTATACCTGACATTTGTCCTAGCCGTAATTTTAGCCCTAAAGTTAACACAAAACAAACCCATAACCCTAATCCCAACCCTAGCCTAATCCTATCCATAATCCTAAATCTAAATTTAGCTCTAACCCTATCAATTACTCTAACCATAACCCTAATTATAATGCTAACCCAAGTTCCAAATCTAACCCTATCCCTAACCATAACACTATTCATTATGCTAAATCTAAACTGTACCCTAAACAAACCCCTATCATTACCCTAACCAAATCCCTAATTCTAATTCGAGCCCTAACCCTAAACCTTAACCTAAACAAAACCCTAAATCTGATCCTGACCCTAATAATACCCCTAGCTCTATATTTGACCCCTACCTGAAACCTAACACTTACACTAAACATAGCCATAAACCTAACCCTAAAACTAACTGTAACCCTAGACCTAACATTCACCCTAACACTAATCCTAGCCCTAACAGTAACACAAACCCTAGCCCTCATCCTAGCCCTAAACCTAGCCTTAATCATAACTCTAATGAACTCCTAGCCCTAACCCTATTTCTAACATTCACTCTAGCCATATCCCTAGCTCTAACCCCATTGTTTACATGAAACATAACCTTAAGCCTAAAACTAATCCTAGCCAAAACTAGATATAAACTTAAACCTAAATCTATCCCTAGCCATAATCCTAGACCTGATATTTGCCCTAGCCTTAATTCTAGCCCTAAAGTTAACAAAAAAACAAACCCATAACCCTAATCCTAAACCTAGCCATAATCTTATCCATCTAGACCTAAATTTAGCTCTAAACCTATCAATTACCTTAAACATAACCCTAATTATAATGCTAACCCTAGGTATAAATCTAACCCTATCCCTAACTGTAACCCTATCCATTATACTAAATCTAACCTGAACCCTAAACAAACCCCTATCATTACCCTAACACAAACCGTAATGATAACTTGAGCCCTAACCCTAAATCCTAATCTAAACAAAACCCTAAACCTGACCCTGACCCTAATAATACTCCAGCTCTAAATTTGACCCCTACCCGAAACCTAACACTTACAACTAAACATAGCCTTAAACTTGACCCTAAAACTTCCTCTAACCATAACACTAGACCTGACATTCACCCTAAAAATAATCCTAGCCCTAATTTTAACACAAACCTTAGCCCTCATCCTAGCCCTAATCCTAGCCTTAATCATAACTCTAATGAACCCCTAGTTCTAACCCTACTTCTAACCTTCACCCTAGCCCTATCTCTAGCTCTAACCCCATCGTTTACATGAAACATAACCTTAAGCCTAAAACTAACCTTAAGCCTAAACATAACCATAAATCTTGCACTATTTCTAGTCCTAATAAAGTCCTATACCTAACCAAACACTAAGCTTAGACGTAAGACTAACTCTCACTCTCACCCCAACCCTATTCCTAGTTCTAACCCTTTTACCCTATCCATTACCTTAAGCTAAACCCTAAACCTAATGCTAACCCTAGTCCTAACCCTAATCCTTAGCCTAACCCAAACTCGAACCCTATTTCTAGTCCTAACCCTAAACTTTGTTCTAACTCTAACCATACCCAAACCCAAAGCCTAACACTAAAACTTATTCTGACCCAAACACTAACCATAGGTCTAAACCTGACCCTAACCCTAAACAGACCCCTAATATTGGCACTACCTGTAACCCTATAATTAAACCTTACCATACCACTAGACCTAGACCTTCACTTAATCCTTTACATACTGATAACTCTAGGCCTAGCACTGAACAAAAACATAGTCCTAGCCCTAATAATAACCCTTAAAATAACCCAAACACTAATCCTACCCCTAGACCAAACCCTATTCCTAATGCTGACCCTAACAATAAACCTAACCTTAAACTTAACACTGACCCTTACCCTAACACAAACACTAGCTCCAAACCTTATCCTAACAAACCACATAACCCTAATACTAGACCTAGCCATATCACTATCCCTGAAACTAGCCATCACCATAGGCCAAAACCTAGTTCTAACTCTATCCATTACCCTTACCCTAACCCTAACTCTAATGTTAACTCTAGCCCTAACCCTCACAATGACTCTTACCCTAATGCTCATCCAAGTCCAAACACTAGCTCAATCCCTAATTCTTAAACTTAACCTAACCCTAAAATAACCCATGGACTAAACCTAAACCTAACCTTAACCCTAGAACTCATCCTAACCTTAAACCCATCCCTAACCATAGCTCTAAGTCTACATATTACCTAACTCTAACCCTAAACTTAATGATAACCTTAGCCCTAACCCTAGCTTTAACCCTACCCATTACACTAACCCTAACCCTAACGCTGATGATAACCCTAGCCCTTACACTAAATCTACCCTAACCCTAACCCTAGACATAACTATAAACTTAACCCTTGCCATATAGCTAACCCTTGCTCAAACCCTAACCATTACCCTAAACCTAAAACTAAACCTATCCCTAACCCTAACCTTAAGCCTAAACCTAACCCTAACACGACATCAAACCCTATCCAATACCCTAAACCTAATGATAACCCTAGCCCTAAACTTAACACGAAACTTGACACTAACCATAATTATAACCTAGACCTAACCCTAAACCTAACTCTTGCCCTAGTGCTAAACATAGCCCAATCTCTAAACCATACCCTAAACCTAAACCTAACCCTAAACCTAGGCCCAACACTAAATCTAGCCCTAATAATAACCATAACCCTATCCCTAACCCTAGCCCTTACCCTAAGCACAACCATAACCCTAAGGCTATATCTAGGCCTAACCCTAACCATTTGCTAACTGTAATCCTATCAATTACCCTACACCTAACATGAATCCTAAACCCAAACGTATCTTTACCCTAACCAAACCCTAATGTTAATTCAAGTCTAAACCTAAACCCTAACTTAAACCAAACCTGGAACCCTAATAATATGCCTAGCTCTAAACCTGAACCTTACCCTAACACAAATCCTTACTCTAGACCTAGCCATAAATCTAACCATCAATCTATACCTAATGTAAGCCTAGACCTGACACTAGCCCTACCCATAATTCTTGCCATAACCCTAAAACAAACCCTAGCCATCATCCTAGCCCTAAATCTAGCCTTATTAATAAATCAAACCATAACCCTAGCCATAAACAAAATTCTAACCTTTGACCTAGCCCTAAAACTATCTCTAACCCCATCCCTCCTCTAAACCTAACCCAATACCTAAACCTAAACCTAACCCTAGCCCTAAGACTAACTCTAACTCTTTCCACAGACCTATTTCTAGTTCAAACCCTATTTCTTCACATAATCCTGTAACTTGCCTTTACATTAACCCTAACACTAGCTGTAGCCCTAATCCGATATCAAACCCTAACTCTAAATCTAACCCTACCCCTAAGCTAAACCTCTCACTCACACAAGCCATAACACTAATGCTAGTCCTAAAACTAGCCCTACCCTAGCCCTAGCCCTACAAAACAACCGACCCATAGCCCTAATCCTAATTTTTAACATAAACTAAACCCTAAGCCTACACCTAGCCGTAAACCTAGCTCTAATTTGAGTCCAATCCCTAACCCTAAACAAACCTTGGCCCTGACCCTGACCCTAACACTAACCCTAGCTCAAAACATCACTCAAAACCTAAACCTAAACCTGAACCTAGACCTAGCCCAAACCCTAACCATAAAACTAGTTGTAATCATAACCCTAGTTCTTACATTGGCTGTATCACTAAACCTACCCTGAACCTAACCCAAAACCTATCCCTAATTGGAGCCATAACACTACCTTTAAACCTAAACATAACCCTAATTCCAGCCCTAACCATTACCCTAAACCTAACCCTAACCCTAACCCCTGACATAAACCAAAACCTATCCCTTATCCTAGCCTTAATCCTAACCATAAATCTAGCCCTAACCTGAGCTGTAACCCTATCCATTACCCTAATTCTACTCCTAACCCTAATGCTAACCCTAGGATAACCTTAAACATATTCCCAACCCTAAACTTATAAATTACCCAAAACCTAACCTGAACACTAAACCTAACCATATCCATAAATTTAATCCCAACCCTAATAATCTTAACCCTAAAACTATCTCTAACCATAACCCTAGACCTGACTTTAGCCATAACCCTAATGAAGTGCTAATTTTAACACTGGCCTAGTTATAAAGCTAGATATAACATCAAACCTAACCATAACCATAACCATAACCCTAGCCATAAACCTAGGCTCAGCCTTAATACTAACTGTAGCTCTAATTCTAGCTTTAAATAATCCCTAATTCTAACCCTAAATCTAATCCAAACACTAAATCTCGCCCTAGCCCTATCCCTAGTTCTAACCCTATCCATTATAACTCAAACCCTAGTCCTAACTATAGCCCTAACCTTTGCTGTAGCCCTAAATCTAGATATAACCCTAACTCTAAATCTAACCCTAACCCTAAGCCTTAACCACACCCTAACACTAGCTCTAACCATAACACTAGTTTGAAAACTAGCCCTAACCTAAGTCCTAGCTCTCAAGAAAAACTGAGCCATTTCACTGACCTTAACCCTTAATCTAAATCAAACCCTAACCCTACGGCTAGCCCAAATCCTAGCCCTAATTTGAGTCTTAACCCTAACCCTAGAACTAATACTAACCCTGACTTAGACCTTAACACTAAACCTAGCTCTACACATCACCCTATCCCTAAACCTAATCCTAACACTAGACCTCACCCTAAACCTAATCCTAAAAGTAACCCTAATCATAATGCCAGTTCTTAAAATAGCCATAGCCCTAAACCAAACACAAAATCTAGCCCTAATCCAATGCCTAACCATAGCTTTAATCCTAAACCTAACCCTAAGCATAATTCTAACCCTAAACCTAGCCCTAACCCTAACTCTAACCCTCATTTTAGGCCTAACCCTAGCTCAAACACTACACCTTACCCTAAAATAACCCTAGCCTAAAGACTAAACCTCACCCTAACTCTAGCCCTAATCCTAAATGTAACCATAGCCAAAAACCTAGCTCTAATTTTATCCATTATACTAACAATAACCCTAAAACTAATGCTAACCCTAGCCCTAAACCTAACTGTAAACCTACCCTAGCCAAGAATGTAAACTTAACCCTCACCCTAGCCCAAGCCTAGCTCAATCCCTAACCCTTACACTTAATCTAATCCTAACACTATCCCAAGATCTAACCTTAAACATAACCCCAGCCCTAATCCTAACCTTAAAAAAAGCCCTAATTGAAGCTTGAAACCAACCGATTACTCTAACCCTAAACTTAACCCTAATGATAAAACTAGACCTAAAGCTAAACATACCCTAACCTTAAACATAAACTTAACCCTAGAACTAACAGTGAACCTAACCCAAACCCTAAACCTAAGATAGCTCAAATGCTAACCCTAATCCTAAACCTAAACCTAATTCAGACCTAAACCTAAACCTATCTTTAACCTGATATCTAAGCCTATTACGCAAACCCTAATGATACCCCTAGCCCGAACCATTACACTAACCATGACCATAAGCCTAGACTGAACAATAAATTAATATTAGCCATAGCAAAAATCCTAGATCAAACCCTAAACCGTACACTAAACCTAATCCTAGGTGTAACCCTCGCCCTAATCCTGACACTAACACTAACTGTAGCCCTAATCCTAAACATTATCCTATCCCTAACCCAAGATCTAACCCGATAAATTACCCTAACGATAACCATAACCCTATTGCTTACCCTAGGCCTAAGACTAAACTTATCACACACCCTAACCATATCATTACCTTAAACCTAACCTAACCCTAAACCTTACACTATCCATTACACTAACCCTAATTCCAACTTTAATGCTAATTTGAGCCTTAACACTAAACCTTAACCTAACCCAAACCCAAAGCCTGACCGTGACCCTAATAATACCCCAGTTATTAATCTGAGTCTTTCCCAAAACATAACACTTAAATGTGACCTAGCCATAAAAATAACCCTAAAAATATCACTAACTATAAACCTACACCTGACATTAGCCATAGCCCTAATTCTTGTCCTAAACCTAACACAAAACCTAGCCCTAATCCTAGCCTTAAATCTAGCCTTAATTCTAAACCTAACCATAACCCTAGCCCTAATCCTAAAGCTAATCATAAAACTAGTCCTAAACCTTACCATAGCACTAAAACAAAACCGAGCAACAGGCCAAACACTAAACTTAAACCAAACACTAGCAATACACCGAGATCTAACCCTAACCCTAATTTGAGTCCTAATCATAACCTTAAAATAAGCCCTGAACCTGACTTATATCCTAACACTCATCCTAGTTCAAAACACCACCCTAACCTTATCCCTAGACCTAACCCTAAGCCTAGCCCTAACCCTAGCTCAAAACCTAACCTTTATTCTAAACATAACCCTAAACCTAAACCTAGTTCTAACACTAACTCTAACCCTAACTCAAGGCATACTCCTAACCATAATTCTAGTTCTAACCCTATCAATTACCCTGGCCATAACCCTTACCCAAATGATAACCCTAAACCTAACCCTAGCCCTATCACTAATGCTAACCATATCAATTACCCTAAACCAAACCTGAACCTTAAAACAAACCCTAACTATACCCTAACCCTAACCCTAATGCTAATTTGAGCCATAAACCTAAATCCTTACCTAAGCCAAATCCTAACCTAATAATTCCCCGAGCTCTAAACCTTATCCTTACCCTAAACCTAACCCTTACACTAGATGTAGCCATAAGCCTAACCCTAAAATCATCTTTAACCATAACCCGAGACCTGATATTAGCCCTAGCACTAATCCAAGCCCTGAATCTAAAACAAACACTATCCCTCATCCTAGCCCTAAACCTGGCCTTAATCATAACCCTAACGACAACCCTAGCCCTAACCCTAACTCTAAAACTCACCCTACGCCTAAACCTAGCTATAACACCATTCTTTATCCTAAACTTAAACCTAACCCTATCCCTATTGCTAGGCCCAAGGTAAACACTATCCCTAGCCCTATATTTAGCCCTAATTTAACCCTGTCCCAAATCCTATATCTAATATTAGCCCTATCACTAACTTTAATTCTCACACTAGCCCTAACCCTAATGCTGATCATAAAACTAGCCCTAACCCTAGCACTAGCCCTAGCCCTAAAACAAAACTAAACCATAGCTTTAACCCTAATCCTTAACCTAAACCAAACCCTTACCCTAACCTAGCCCTAATTTGAGTTTTAATCCAAACCCTAAAACTAAACCTGACCTGACTATGGCCATAACACTAACGCTGTCTCTAAACATAACCCTAACCCTAAACCTAAAACCTAACATTAGACATAGCACTAACCCTAAACCTAAATTTAGCCCTAAACATAACCCTGGTACTTACATTAGCCATAACCCTAACTCTAGCACTAATTTAACACAAAACCTAGACCTCATTGGAGCCGTAACCCAAGTTTTATCCTTAAACCTAACCCTAACAATAGCCCTAATCATAAACATAACCCCAGCCCTAACCCTAGCTCTAACCCTATCCATTGTCATGAACATAATCCTAACTTTAATTCTAAACCTAGTCCTAAACCTAACCCTATCACTAATCTTAACCCTATCCATTACCCTAATCAAAACCTAGACTCTAAACCTCACCCTATCATTAACTTAAACATAACCTAATGCTAATGTGAGCCCTAACTTTAAAACTTAAGCTATCCCAAACACTAACCCAGACCCTGACTGTAAAAACAGTCCTAGGTCTAAACCTGACCCTAACCCTACAACTAACCCTTACACTACATGTAGCCATAAACCTAACACTAAAACTATCTTTAACCATAACTTAAGACCTGATATTAGCCCTAGCCCTAATCCTAGCCCTAAACTTAAAAAAAGCCCTAGTCTTCATCCTATTCCTAAACCTAGCCCTAATCATAACCCTAACCTTAACCATAGCCTTAACCAAATTTAAACCTTCAAACTCCCACAAAACCAAGCTATAACACCATCCCTTATTCTAAACTTAATCCTAACCCTAACCCTAACACTAGACCTAGGCTGAACACTAAACCTAGCCCTAATCCTAGCCCTAATTTAACCATACCCCTAATTCTAACTTTAACCATAGCCCTAAGATTAACTCTGACTCTCACACTAGCCCTATCCCTACTTCTAAACCTTGCCCTAAACATAGCCATAAACCTATCCATAACACTTGCCTAATCCTTATTCCTAGTCCTAACCCTATATCTAACCCTAACTCTAACTCTAACTCTAACACTAACCCTAAGCCTAAGCCTAACATTAATACTAGCACTAATCCTAACACTAATCATGAAACTAGCCCTAACCCTAACCCTACCAGTAAAATAAAACCGAGTAATAGCCCTAACACTAAACATTAACTTAAACCAAATCCTAATACTACCCCTAGACCTAACCCTAGCCCTAATTCAAGTTCTAACCTTAAACTTAATATTAATCCTGACTCTGATTCATATTTTAACGCTCAACCTAGCTCTAAACACCACCTTAACCTTAAAGCAAACCCTTACACTAACCCTAGCCTTATTTCAAGTCATAACCCTAACTATAAAACTAACTCTGACCTTGACTATTAACCTAACACTAACACTCGCTCTAAATATTACCCTAACCTTAAACCTAATCCTAGCACTAGAGGTTTAACCCCTAAACATAACCCCAAAATTTACCCTAAATGTAACACTAGTTCCTACATTAGCAGTTGACTAGCCCTAAACCTAACACAAAACTAGCCCTAAACTGAACCCTAAACCTAGCTTTAACCCTAACCCTTAACCTAATCCAAGCCCTAACCCTAGCTCTCACCCTATCCTTTACCCTAAAACAAACCCTCACCCTAATGCTAACTCTAATCCTTAACCTAACACAAACCCTAACCCTATTACTAGTCCTAACCCTAGCACTCATTCTAGCTCTAACCATAACCCAAACCCTAACCTTAACCCTGACCCTTATTCTGACCCAAACACTAATCGTAGGTCTAAAGCTGAACCTAACCCCAAAATGAACCCTAACAGTAACCCTTCCAGTAACCTTATTCCAAAACCTAAACCTAACACTAGCCCTAGACCTAAACCTAATCCTAAATCTAGACATAACTCGAACCCTAGACCTAATGATAAGCCTAGACGTAGCCCTAAGCCTAATCCTCACACTAACACTAGCCCTAACCCTAACACTAATTCTTAAACTAGCACTGACCCTACCACTAGACATAAAACAAAACCGAGTTATAGACCTAATCCTAACCCTTAACCTAAACCAAACCCTAACCTTACACCTAGCCCTACACCTATCTCTAATTCCAGTCCTAAATCTAACCTGAAATGTAATATGGACACTGACTCTGAAGCTAACACTAACTCTAGCTCTAAATATTGTCATAACCATAAACCTAACAATAACACTAGAGCTAGCACTAATGTTAACCCTATAACTAGCACTAAACATAACCCTACTTTGTACATTACCCGTAGCCTTAACCCTAGCCCTATCCTAACCCAAATCCTTGCCTTAATCCGAGTGATAAACATAGCTTTAACCCTAAACTTAAACCTAACCCTAACAAAAGCCCTAATCCTATACATATCCCTTGCCCTAATCTTAAGTCTAACCCTATCCATTACCCTAATGATAACCTTAACCCTTATGTTAAACATTAGGCCTAATCTTAACCCTATCCATTACACTAAACCACATCTAAACCCTAAACCTAACACTAAACCTAATGCTAATTCGAGCCCTAAACCTTACCTCTAACATAAACCAAACCCTAACTTTGAACCTGACCCTAATAATAACTCTAGCTCCAAACCTAACCCTTACCCTAAACCTAACCCTTACACTGGAAAAAGCCATTAACCTAACACTAAATCTTTCCCTAACTGTAACCCTAGACCTGGCATTAGTCCTAGCCTTAATACTAACCCAAACTCTAACACAAACACTAGCCTTCATTTTAGCCCTATGCCTAGCCTTAATCATAACCCTAACCCTAACCCTAGCCCTAACCCTAATAATAACCCTCTCCCTAGCCCTCTATTTAGCTATAGCCCACTCCCTTACCCTACATATAACCCTAAATCTAACCCTAACCTTAGGTCTAAACCTAAAACTAACAAGAGCCCTAATTTAGCCCTATACCTAAACATAATCCAAGCCCTAGCCCTACAACTAACTCTTACTCTCACACTATCTTATCACTAGTTATAACCCTATCTCTTACAATAACCCTAACCCTAGCCCTAACCCTAGTCCTAACCCTTGCCCTAGCCTTAGTCCTAGCCCTAAAAATAGATCAAATCCTAAATCTAAATATAACCCTAACCCGAAGCCTAAGCCTTATTATAAATACATTTATATTTAGATTCTATGTCTACAGATGTTGGCTTCAATCATTATTTAGAATATAGTCATTAGTTTCATAAAAGGCATACCATTTCTGGTGGTATATATAGAACTGATGGTCAGGGGCAGGATGCTATGTTAAGGGGGAAAGGAATGAGGGTATGAGATTAATCTATCTTAGCAAATTGAAGGAGAACTGTAATGAATAGACAGGGGTAATTAATGGAAGAATGTATAAATTCAACTTCCTTTTCTGTATTCATAAAATTACCCTATATATAAATAGTAAAAGTTTGGATGTTTAAAGTGGGATAGAGGGAGGAAGAAAATAGAAAAATAAAAGTAAAGAAAGAGAGGGAGAATGAAAATAAGATATAATTAAGGGGGTGAGATGTGCTTATGCAAATCCTCTATATTAAACTATTCTGGAGATTCAGTTCTTAAAGTCCAATTTCATGCAAAGTTCCTGGTTTCACGTATGTTGAGATTGTGAGGGCCAGAGGGGCTAGGACTTAGGATAGAACTAGTGATAGGGCTAGGGCAAGAGTTATTCTTAGGGCTAAGTATAGGATTTGGATAGGACTAAATTAGGGCTAGGATTTGTGCTAGGCTTAATGTAATTTTTAGGCCTATGGTTAGGGCAATGGGTTAGAGTTAGGTTTAGGGTTATGGTTAGGTTTAGGGTAAGGTATGGGGTAATAGCTAGGTTTAGGGCTAGGGCAAGGGTTAGAATTAGGGTTAAAACTTGGGTTATGGTTTGGGTTAGAGCTAGGGCTAATTTCAAGTCCAGTATTATGGTTAAAGATAGTTTCAGGGTTAGGTTTATGGCTACATCTAGTGTAATGGTAGGTTTAATGTTAGGGTCAGGTATAGAGCTAAGGGTATTATTAGGGTCAGGGTCATTAATAGTGTTTGGCATAGGTTAAGGTTTTAAGTTAGGGCTCAAATTAGCATTAGGGTTAAAATTAGTGTAATTATAGGGTTAGGTTTAGGTTTCAAGTTAGGTTTAGAGTAATGAATAGGGTTATAAGTAAGGATAGGGTTAGGTTTAAGCCTAGGGTTAGCATTAGAGTTAGGGTTATGATTGGGGTAATGGATAGGGTTAGAGCTAAGGTTATGGCTAGGGTTATGGTTACAATTAGTGCTAGTTTTATGGTTAATGTTATGGTTAGGTTTAAAGCTACTGTTAGGGCAGAGATTCTGGCTATGTTTTGGGTTAAGTTAAGGTTATGGTTAGGGTTACATCTAATATAAGTACTAGGGTTAAGATTAAGGCTAGTTTTATGGTTAGGGTTAGGGCTGAGTCTAATGTTATATTTAGGGTTAGGGTTAGAATGATGTTTAGAGCTAGGTTTAGGGTAAGTTCAAGTTCAGAGTTAGTTTTAGTTTTTGGCTTAAACTCAAATTAGGGGTAAGATTAGGGCTAGGTGTAGGGTTAAAGTTTGGTTTAGGTTAAGGGTCAGAGTTAGGGTTATGGCTTGATTTTGTATTAGTGCCAGGGCTAGAGTTAGGATTGGTTTTGGTTTTAGCATTGGGGTTAGGGTTAGGGCTAGTTTTAGGTTTAGGTTTAGGCTTATGGTTAGTGTTAGATTTAGATTTAAGATCTATGGTTAGGGCTAGGGCTAAGAAAAGGTCTAGGGTTAGGCCTAGGGTTAGAGCTAGGATTAGGATTCCAGTAAGGGATAGGGTTAGAACTAGTATTAGGGCAAGAGTGAGAGTTAGACTTAGTCTTAGTTAGACTTAGGTTAAGATTAGGGTTAGGGATACTGCTAAATTAGGGTTAAGATTAGGGCTAGTGTGATAGGGTTAGGCCCAGGTTTAGGGTTAGGGTTATGATTAAGGCTATGTTTAGGACTAAGATAAGATCTAGAGTTTATTTTAAGTTTAGGGCTAGGATTATGGCTATGGATAATGTCAGGTCTGGGGTTATCAATAGGGATATTTTCAAGCTTAGGTTTTTGGCTAGGTCTAGTGTAAGGGTTAGGTTTAGGGTAAGGTTCAGGTTTAGAGCTAGGGGAATTATTAGGGTCATGTTCAGAGTTAGGGTTTGGTTTAGGATTGAGTTTAGGGTTAGTGCTCAAATTGGCATTAGGGTTAGGCTTATTGTAATAATAGGTTTAGGTTTAGGTTTCAGGTTATGTTTAGGATAATTGATAGGGTTGGGGTTAGTAATAGGGTTAGTGTGAGTACTAGGGTTAGCATTAGTGTAAGGGTTAGGGTTAGGGTAATGGATATAGTTAGAGTTTAGTTTAGGGCTAGTGTTAATGTTAGGATTAAGTCTTGAGTTTGGGTTAGGGTGAGGGTTAGAACTAGGGTTATATTTAGGGTTATGTTTAGCATAAGGGTTAAGTTATGAGCTATGTGTAGTGCTAGAGCAAGGGTTAGGTTAAAGGTTAGTTTTAGGGAAAGAATTACGGTAGTTTTAGGGTTAGAGTTAGGGTTAGTGCTAGGATTATCATTATTGTTAGGGTTGGGTTTAGTGTAATGGATACAGTTAGATTTAGGTTTAGGTTTAGGGTTAGGTTAGATTTAAGTTTAGGGTTAATGTTAGGGCTATGATTATGTTTAGGTTTATGGTAAGGGTTAGGTTTTGAGCTGGGGTTAGGTTTATAGTAAGTGTTAGGTTTAGGGTTAGGTCTAGGTTAGTTTTCTGGTTAGGGTTAGGGTTATGGTTGGGGTTAAGTCTAGGGTTACCAATAGGTGTAGGATTAGGTTTAGTGTATTTTGTATGTTTAGAGCTAGGGTTATGGATAGGGTTAAGGTTATGTTTAGGGCTAGGGTTAGGGTTAGATTTATGAGAGAGTTCTATGATTAAGTTTATGCTAAGTGTTAGGCTTTGAGCTGGGGTTGGGACTAAGGCTAGGGTTAAGTTAGGATTAGGGCTAGGGTTAGGGTTAGGGTTATGCTTAGGGCTAGGTTAAGGCCTAGAATTAGCTCTAGGTTTTGTGTTAGGTTTAGGCCTAAGATTACTGCTGTGGGTAATATAGTATCTAGGGACATGAGTAGGGCTAGTTTTAGGGTTAGGGTTATGGCTAGGTCTATTGTCAGGTTTATATTTTCGTTTAGGGTCAGGTTTAGAGGTAGGGTTGCTGTTAAATTCTGGTCAGTTTTCAGGTTAGAGTTAGAGTTAGGGTTATAGCCAGAATTAGGACTAGGTTTAGGTCTAGGGGTAGGGGTAATATTTGGGTTAGGGTAAGGGTTATTATTAGGGCTATTACACGGGTTTTTTTAGGTCTAGGGCTAGAGTTAAGGCTAGATTTAGAATTAGATTTAGGTCTAAGGCTAGTGGTACAGTTAGGTTTACAAATAAGTTTATCGGTAGTGCCAGTGTTAGAGTTTGATCTAGGTTTAGGGTCAGGTTTAGACCTAGGTTTAGTGTTAGGGTCAGGATAAGTGTCAGGGTTAGCATTAGAGTTTGGGATAGGATTAGAGGTAAAATGAGGGCTAGGGTCAGAACTATTAATGGGGTTAGGATTTTGCTTAGCCTAAGGATTAGGTATAGATCTGGGTTTACCATTAGGGTTAGGGTTTTGCTTAGGGTAAGGGAAAAGTTTAGAGCAAGGATTAGGGTTAGAGTTAGGGTTAGGGTAAAAGTTAGATTTAGAGCTTGGATTAGGGCTTGTTTTTGTTATAGGGTTAGGGCTAGATTTAGGGCATTGGCTAATTTGAGAACTAGGGTTAAAATTAGGGTTAGTTTTAGGGTTAAGGTTAGGGGAAGGTCTAGTGTTAGGGTTAGGTTTAAGGTTAGGTTGATATTTAGAGCTAGTAATAGTGTTAGGATATGAGTCCTTGTCAGGGTTAGAGTTAGGACTCGAATTAGAGATAGGGTTACAGTTAGGTTTTTGTTTAAGGTTAGAATGGGGTCTAGAGCTAGGGCGAGTTTTAGGATATGAGTCTGTTTCAGGGATAGATTTAAGGTTAGGGTTAGGAGTCGAATTAGGGTTGGGTTAGGTCTAGATGTAGTTTTAGAGTGGTTTAAGTTAAGGTTTAGGGTTAGGGCCTTTGCTCAGTTTTGTTTTACTGCTAGGGTTAGGGTTAGGGTTAGTTTTATGATTAACATTAGAGTTAGGGATAGTGTTAGTGTTAGGCTTAGGCTTAGGTTTAGGGTTAGATTTAGAGTTAGGGTTAGAAATAGGGTTAGGGCAAGGACTAAGGATAGGGCAAGCATTAGTGCTAGGTTTAGGGCTAGGTTTCGGGTTACAGTAAGGAATAGGGTTAGAACTAGGGATAGAGTAAATATGAGAGTTAGAGTTAATCTTAGTACAAGGGTTAGGGTTAGGTTTAATTATAAGGTTACCGGTGGGGTCAGTGTTAGGTTTTGCTTTATGCTTAGGTTCACGTTTAGACCTAGGGTTATTGTTTGTGTCAGAATAAGGGTCAGGGTTAGTGTTAGGATTTGGGATAAGATTAGATCTAGAATGAGGACTAGAGTCAGGACTATTAAAATGGTTCATATTTTTGTTAGCCTAATAATTAGGAATAGTTCTAGGGTTACCATTAGGGTCAGAGTTTTGCTTAGGGTAAGGGATAGGAATAGAGCTAGGGTTAGTGTTAGGGTTAGGGTTAAAGCTAGGCTTAGAGTTTAATTAGGGCAAGTTTTTGTTGTAGGGTTAGGACTAGGGTTAGGGAAATGGCTAATGTAAGTACTAGGGGTTACCATTAGGGTTAGATTTAGGGTTAGAGTTAAGGGTAGGTCTAGTGTTCAGGTTAGTTTTAAGGTTAGAGTGATATTTAGAGCTAGGGTTATTGTTAGAATATGAATGAGGTTCATAGTTAGGGTTAGGACTAGAATTTGGGATAGGGTAGGTTTTGGTTTAAGGTTAGAATGGGTTCTAGAGTTAGGGTGAGCATTAGGATATGAGTCTGTATCAGGGTTATTTTTAAGGTTAGGATTAGGAGACGAATTTAGGGCTACAGTTAGGTCTAGATGTAGTGTTAGGGTGGTTTAAGTTAAGGTTTAAGGTTAGGGATATTGCTTGGTTTTGTTCTACTGCTAGGGTTAGGGTTAGTGCTAATTTAATGATTAGCATTAGAGTTAGGGCTAGTGTTAGGCTTAAGCTTAGGTTTGGGGTTAGATTTGGATTTAGGGTTAGATCTAGGTTTAGGGTTAGGACTGAGTATAGGGCAAGGGTTAGGGCTAGGTTTAGATTATGGTATGTAATAGGGTTATAACTAGGGATAGGGCTAGTGTGAGTTAGAGTTATTCTTAGGGCTTGGGTTAGGGAAATGGATAAATTAGGGCTAGGATTAGGACTATGGTTAGTGTTCAGCTTAAAAAAAGAGTATAATTTGAGTTAGTATTAAGTTTAGGGTAAGGGATAATTTTATAGCTAGGTTTAGAGGTTGGGTTATATTTAGAATTAAGGTTAGAGTTTTGGTTACAGTTAGGGTTATGATTAAGGCTAAGTTTAGTGCTAGGATGGGGGCTAGTGTTTGTTTTAGGGTTAGGGCTAGGTTTTGGGGTATGGCTAATTTCTGGTCTAGAATTATGTTTAAAGATAATTTTATGTTTAAGTTTATGGCTACGTCTAGTGTAAGGGTTAGGTTTAGTGGTAGGGTCAGGTTTAGGGCAAGGTGTGTTATTATGGACAAGGTCTGGGTTAAGGTTTCTGATAGGTTAAGGTCTAAAGTTAGGGATTGAATTAGCATTAGGGTTAGGTTTAGAGTAATGATAGGGTTAGTATTAGGGTCCAGGTTAGGTTTAGGTTTATGGATAGAAATAGGATTAGAGATAGCATTATGTTTAGACATAGGGTTAGCATTAGGGTTAGGATCATGTTTATGGTAATGGATAGGGTTAGACTAGTGTTAGGGCTAGGGTTATGGTTAGGGCTAGGGTTAGGTTTAAAGCTCAGGATAGGGCTCAGAATATAACTAGGTTTCAGGTTAAGTTAGTGCTAGGTTTAGGGTTATGGCTAATGTAAGTAGTAGAGTTACATTTAGGGCTAATTTTAGGGTTAAGATTAGGGCTAAGTTGAGTGTTAGTGTTAGGTTTAAGGTCAGGGTGATGTTTAGAGCTAGAGTTAATGTTAATGACAGAGTCAGCATCAGTGTAAGTTTTAGGGTTCAGCTTAAATCTCAAATTAGGTCTAGGGTTAGGGGTAGGTGTATGGTTAGGGTTTCGTTTAGTTTAAAGATTAGTGTTAGAGCTATGGCTCAGTTTTGTTTTCAAATAGGGCTAGGGTTCAGGCTAGTTTTAGAATTAGTGTTAGGTTTAGGGCTAGTGTCTTGATTAGGCTTAAGCTTCAGGTTATGGTTAGTGTTAGAGATAGGTGTTGATCTAAGGTTAGTGCTGGGGCTAAGGTAGGGCAAGGGTTAGGACAATGTTTAGGGCTAGGGTTATGTTTATGGTAAGGAATAGGGTTAGAACTAGTGATAGGTCTAGTGTGAGTGTTATAGTTCATGTTATGGCTAGGTTTAGGGTTATCATTAGGGATAGGGCTAAATTAGTGCTAGGGTTAGTGTTAGGTTTAGGCCTAGGTTTAGGGTTAGAGTTAGGGTTATGTTTAGTTTAAAGGAATGGGATATAGCAAGATTGAGGGCTTGGCAAGCATTAATATTAGGGTTAGGGCCAGAGTTAAGGTTAAGGTTATGATTAATGCTAGGGTTTAGGGCTAAAATGAGGGCTCATGTTTGTACTACGTTTTGGGCTAGAATAAGGTCTAGGGCTAAAGTCAGGTGTATGGTTGCAATTAGGGATACATTTAGTGTTAGGTTTGTGGCTTGGTCCAGTGCAAGTGTTAGGATTAGTGTAAAGGTCAGTTTTAGAGCTAGGGTTATTATTAGGGTCAGAATCAAGGTTAGGGTTTGGGTTAGGTTAGAATTTAAGTTTACAGCTCAGATTAGCATTAGATTTAGGTTAGGTTAATGACAGGGTTAGGTTTAGGGTTTAGTTGTGGTTTAGTGTAATGGGTAGGGTTAGGGTTAGGCCTAGGGTTAGCATAAATGTTAGGTTATCATTAGGGTAATGGATAGATTTAGACCTAAGTTTAGGGCTACAGTTATGTATAGAATTAGGGCTTTTGTTTGGGTTAGTGTTAGGTTTAAGTTAAGGGTTAAAGGTAGGATAAGGACTCTTCTTAAGGCTAGGTTTTGGGTTAGGTTAGGGCCAGAGTTAAGACTATGGCTAATGTACAAAGCAAGGTTAAGATTAGCAGCAGTTATAAGGTTATGGTTAAGGCTAGGTCTAGTGGTAGGGTTAGATTTATGATCACGATGATTTTAGAGCTAGGTTTGGTGTTAGGGTCAGAGTCAAGGTCAGTGTTAGTTTTCAGGTTAGGGTTAGGACTAGATTAGGGATAGGGTTAGGGATAGGGTTAGGGCTAGGTGAAAGGTTAGGGTTTGGTTTAGGTTAAGGGTTAGGATTAGGGGTATAACTAGGTTTTGTTTTAGGGCTAGGTCTAGGGTAAAGGCTAAGGTTAGGTCTAGGTTTAGGGTGATGATAAGGGAAAGGTTATAACCACACTAGAGGTCTAATGCAAGAGTTATAGTTATTCTTAGGGCTGGGGTTATGATTAGTGTTAGGTATAGGGCTGTTAGGTATTTGATTAGGGCAAGCGTTAATGTTAGAGTTAGGCCTAGGTATAGGACTAGGTTTAATGTTAGGGTTTGGATTAAGGTTAGGTTTAGGGTAAGGGATAAGTTTTTACCTAATTTTAAAAATAGATTGAGGGTTACAATTAGGGTTAGTGTTCGGGTTAGGGTTATGATGAAGGCGAAGATTATGTCTAGGATAGGGGTTAAAGTTTGTGTTAGGGTTAGGACAAGGATTAGAGCTAGGACTAATGTCAGGTCTAGCATTAAAGTTAGGGATTGTGTTAGGGTTAGGTTTATATCTAGGTCTATTTCAATGGTTAGGTTTATGGTTAGGGTCAGGTTTAGAGCTAGGGTTATTATTAGGGTCAGGGTTAGATTTTAGGTTAGGTTATGCTTTATGGTTTGGGATCAAATTAGAATTATGTTAATGATAGTTTTAGGTTTAGGGTTCAAGATAGGTGTAGGGTAATGGATAGGGTTAGGGATGGACATAGGCTTAGGGTTTGGCCTAGGGTTATGTCGCAGTCTGGCTGGGCACAATTCAGGAGCCACTTGTCAAAAGAAATGAACTTTATTTTTAGAACACACACACCACACCACACAGCTCTTCAGGAATCCCCTCAGAGCCCATCTGCCACCACCGGCTTCCCACAAGCCTCTCAACCTCCCCCACCCCTCTTGCTTTTGAGGCAGATTGGCTGGGTCACGTGGGCAGAGGCAAAAAAGTCCCCCAATGAGTAGCTCCATGGTCTGAAAGGGCAGGGAAATAGCCCAATGAGCATCACCACAAAGGAGCCAATCAGTTGGCAGCTAGAAGTTTGCTGGGGCTGATGTTAGCCAATGATCAGCTTGCAGCTGGAAGTTTGCTGAGAGCTGGAAGTTTGCTGGGGCCCCTTCGGCTGTGGCTCTCAACATCTTCCCCTCTCTGTTTAAACAACAACCATGTGGCTTAGGGACCGGGCCTGCCTTACGTTGTCCAATACTACACATGGTCCCTCCCCGTCATCGGATGAGCTGACCTCAAGGTGTCAGCTTCCTGTCTTAGGTTGGTACCATTGCAATTGAATCTTACCCGTCATTGACTATCAGTCCAGCATACAGCCACACCTGTGGATAGGTCTTTGTACCAGCGGAGGGGTGAGGTTCTTTGCCTCACTTCTGTTGGCCCCCAAATTTTAGCTGAACGACCATCACAAGGAGAAGGGAGGTAAATACACCAAGCCAATTGATGGCTCCTTTTGGAAAAATTGTACCACCAATGACACCATCAGCAAAAATACCCCCAACACTACCATAAGTCGCTGGACCAACAGATAGTTCACAATGCATACAAATGAGTTCACAATACATACAAGTGATACATAGTCCAGGCAAGTTCTGCAAGCAGTTCAGTGATAGCTATTGCAAAAGCTGTAGATTGGTTTTATCTTTGTCTTCACTGGCACTGGGATGAAGATAGGAATTCTGGCAATAATGGCTAAAGAAAAAAATTATGTAACATTCTAGAAGGCACTAAAAGAAAACAATTTTTGAACAATTTACATTATCTTAAACAGAATTATTAAATATAATGAAAAGGAAAGGTGAAAGTAAACATACAGATCTGTTAACCTCCTTCTTTGTTCACATATAAAAACATTCCTCAACAGCTGTTTACCCAAATTAAATTAAAGCATTTAAGTCACGTGAAAAAAAAAAAAAAACTGGATCCATTTTTTCATGAGTGCTCATCATATATGATATATGGACATATGTACATACAAACATACAACATAAAACACAAGTGTGCACACATAATATAATACATACAACACATAACATAATGGTAAAGGCCTTATAACTTTTTACAGGTGAAATCTCCATTGCAATGTTTAAAAATTCAATAGTCAAAAAATAGAACTGATCAGCAAAACTTTAACCTATGTCTGTATGAGCTAAAAAAAACAAAATAGAACTTCATGATTTGGGAAAGGGTAATAATAAAATATATATTGAAAAAAGAATCCTGGTTCTGTTGCAGATGTAAGGGTAGCCATACTGGAGTTCTAGATATCAGCTGTTATGGATTTGAGGCAAATCATCTTCTTTTTGCTCTGTATAAATCACTTTAGTTAATCTCTCTGGAATCCCAAATCAGCTGCTGTTCTCCCTGTGGAAACACACACCCAGACAATTACTGGGTCAGGATCTTTCCATTGTCCTGTTAGAATATCCTTCCAAAGTACCTTGGGCTTATGTACATTTTTTGGACACATATGCCTTTCCGCAGCACTAAGTCCTGATGAATCCAAATTTAAAAAGTTTAGAGTAAAAAGGGTTATTTTAAGTTTATCTTTGGGGAATATATACCCCTTCCCAATTCCCTCTTTTTGCTTTAATAAGTACATTTTAATAGTTTGATAAGCTCTTTCAACTATGCCTTGTCCCTGTGGATTGTATGGGATTCCTGTTATATGAGTAATGCCAAATGATTAGCAAAATTGTATAAAAGAGGTAGAAGTATAACGAGGGGCATTATCTGTTTTTAACTATTTTGGAATGCCCACAGTGGCAAAATTGTGTAATCAATCAGCTATAATATCTTTAGTTTTTTCTCTGGCATTAAGGGAGCCCATCAAAAATCCAGAAGAAGTATCAACTGTAACATGCAAATATTTTAATATTCCAAATTAGGGCAAGTGTGTGATGTCCATCTGCCAAATATGGTTAGGTATCAGTCTTCTATGATTGACTCCAAGATTAACTTTTGGTAAAAAGGTCACACAATTTTGACATTGTTTTATTATTTGTCTAGCTTTTTCCTTAGTTATTTTTACATGCTTTTGTAAAGTATTAGCATTGACATGGAACTTTTTATGAAAATTTGTAGCTTCTTCTAGTGTAGAGAAAATATGTGTGTCATGTATAGTTTTATCTGCTAAATCATTGCCCAAATTAAGGGCTCCAGGCAATCCTGCATGTGCCCTGATATGTCCTATAAAGAATGGATCTTTTCTGTCCCAGATTGGAGTTTGTATAGTGAAAAGCAAAGAGAACACAGTAGAGGAAGGGGAAATCCTACCAGCATCTTCAAGGGATACTAAAGCATTAACTATATACTGACAATCAGAAAATAAATTAAATACAGAATCTTTAAACATCACAAAAGCTTGTAATACTGCATTAAGCTTTACATTTTGAGCTGATTGTTTGGGTACTAAAAATGTAAAAGTTTGATCAGGTGTAGCTATTGCTGCTGTACCATTATTTGACCCACCAGTGAATATATTTGGAGCATTAATGATAAGTGTTTTTCGTGTCATTTTTGGAAAAATTACAGGATGCAATTACCAAAAAGACAATAAAGGATTAGATGGTAAGTGGTTATCAAATGAAACATTAGATTTGCACATGATTATTGTCCAAGTATTTAACTCATTAGCTAACTCTTCAATTTGATTCATAGTATATGGAGCAATAATTTTATTGGGAGAAATTCCAAACACTCCCTTTGCTGCTTTTATTCCTTTGAGTATTAATTGTCGTACAGCCTCGGGATACCTAGTAAGAATAGTGTTAGGAGAATAAGATAAATGTATCCATAATAATGGACGTTCTTGCAAAAATACTCCTGTAGGAATATTTTTTTTTTTGTTGGTAGTACAGTAAATAATAAAGGCAAACTTATATCAATTCTATCCAAATTCATATTTTCCATATATGTTTCAATGATTTTTAATGCCTTTCTTGCTTCAGGCATTAACATTTAGGGTAAATTTGGATCTGATGTACCTTTTAGGATATCAAATAAAGGTCCCAACTCTCCTGTTGGTATACATAGATAAGGCCTTATCCAATTTATGTCTCCTAATAACTTTTGAACGTTGTTAAGTGATTTGAGTTGATCTACTCATATTTGAATTTTTGGTGGATGGACCATGGTTGAGGATAATAGAACTCCTACATAATTAATTTAAAAATTTAATTGTACTTTGTCTATTTCTATCTCTGGATTATAATTCTTTAATGAGTTTGTAACTGTAGCATAACATTGTAGCAATGTGTTTTTATCTTTGTGTGCTAATAATATATCATCCATATAGTGAAATATCTGTAGTTCAGGATTTTGATTTCTAAGTGGTTGGATTACTTTGTTAACATAAATTTGACACATAGTTGGGCTGTTAGCCATCCCTTGAGGGAGTACTTTCCATTCATATCTCTGATCAGGACCTTCATGATTCAGTGCAGGGATAATAAATGCAAAACGTGGACTATCCTCAGGATGAATTGGAATTGAAAAAAAAAACTTTAATATATATATAACTAAAACATACCAAGTTTTTGGCAAAGCAGACAATTGAGGAATCCCCGATTGAACAGGTCCCATAATAACCATCTCATTATTAATGGCTCTTAAATCTTGCAATTATCTCTACTTGACAGATTTCTTTTTGATGACAAAAATGGGAGTATTATGGGGAGATACAGAAGTTGTATATGTCTTTCCGCTAATTGTTGTTTGACCAGGCAGAGGCTGCTTTTATCTTTTCTTTTTCAGGGGCCACTGAGGAACCCATACTGGTCTTTCTGATTTCTAAATAATTTTTATTGTCTCAGTGACCCCTTGTGAAAATCTAACCCATGTCTGTCTGTTCCTTGATCTATTTGTATTGGTGCTGCTATACCTTGTTCTTGTTTTTCTAATCTTTTTCCTTTTCTACAACCTTGTCTAGACATAATAGTGGGCGCATTTGGATTGATGTTATTTGTTAATGTTGTCCTAATTGATCTAGGTCATCTCATCCTCATAAATTTAAGGGAAGATGATGCAATACATCACATCACATCCTTCAGGATCCTTCCAATCTAATACCATTGTACTTCTATGGGGATTAATCGCCACTCCTAGGCCTCAAAGCATTTGAGTGGCTTGTTGTAATGGCCAATGTTTTGGGCATTCTTGATGAGAGATGATGCTAAGGTCTGCACCTGTATCCAGTAGCCCATTAAATTCATGTCCTTGAATATTTAGTTTTAGCATAGGGTGAGGATCTAAATTTAAAGAAAGCATAGCCCAATCTACACCTGTGGAGCCTAATCCCCTGGAACCTCTTTCTACAGTATGACTGGAAAATTTATCATGTAGGCTGGGAATTATTAGTAACTGTGTTATTCTATCTCCTGGTGAAATTACTGATATACCCTTTGGAGTACTGGCTATAATTTTTTATTTCACCTTCATAATCGGGATCAATTACCCCAGGTCTTATCATAAGTCCTTTTAGAGTAGAAGAACTGTGTCCCAATAATAAGCCTACTGTTCCTTAGGAAGAGGTCCTTTTACCCCTGTGGGAATGACTTGTACTCCCAACTCTGGAATTAGTACTGTTCTGGCGGAGGCCCAGATGTCCAATCCTGTGCTTCCTCTGGTTTGTCTAGTGAGGGATATAATGGACAATGTGTCCTGGGCACTACCCTGATGGGGTTGCTGGGTTCCTCCAGAGCTCCATATATTTGTGGTCTTGGGCCCCAGAGCATTGGTCCCCCCTGTCCATTTTTTAGCAATGGAGCCTGATGCCTTTCTCCATGATATCATGGATAAACACCTGGTCCTTGTTCGTTTTTTGATAATGCAGTACCCTCTATGGTGGTTTGAGAATGGCATTCATTAGCCCAATGTCTCCCTCTATGGCATCATGGGCAAATAGCCAGTATTCTACTCCTTTGATACCTAGTTTTGTTAAACCCTCCTCCTATGGGGCAATTCCTTTTAAAATGTCCTGTTTGTTCACAATTGTAGCATGTTTTTGGCCTGGCATCTAAAACCTGTTGTACTGCAGCTGCCACGACTTGCCCTTGTTCATTAATCTCTCCACATAATTTAGTATATGTGTTTAAATCTTCATGTTTCCATGGTCTAATGACTTCTCTGCACCAATGATTCACTTGCTCATAAGCCAGTTGTTTTATTAATGGCATTGCTTTTTCTGTATTCCCAAAAATTCTGGTAGCTGTTTGAGTAAGCCTATCTACAAATTCAGCGTAAGGTTCTTTAGCTCCTTGTATTATCTTAGATAATTGATCTTATAAACCTCCATGTCCTTGTAAAGTCTTCCATGCCCTAACTGCCTCAACAGCAATTTGTAGGTATATGCCAGGATCATATGCAATTTGTGCTGCTGATCCTCATAAGGTTCCTTTCCTAACAACGTATCTAGATTTCTCTGAGGTAACCAGCTGCTGCATTTTGCCTAGCCGTCTCCTTGCAAAATTCCTCGTTGGCAACCTTCCATAACAGGTATTGTCCTCCATTTAACACAGCTTTACACATATTAGCCCAATCTGCTGCCGTCATGTTCAAGTTGTTAATGGATTCGACCATGCTTACAGTGAAGGGTGCTTGAGGACCATAGATTGTTACAGCCTCTTTTAGCTGCTTCACTGTTTTGAAATTTAAAGCATGGTGAATTTGCTGCCCTCCTGCCTGCTCAAATACAGGGCATGTTAATATTTAAGATTCTGTCTCAGGATCCCATCTATCAACTGCCAGGGTTGGGGGCCTCCCAGCATATGGAGGTGGCACTGTTGGTTGGACACTTATGCCCTCTGGTGATAGAAAGGTGTTAGTAGCAGTCTCCTGTTGGAACGTTTCCCCTGATGTTTTTCTGCTCTAAACTTTCTTCCTCTGTCTGACTAGCTCGTGAGACCTTTTCTTTTACTTGAATTTTTTCCTCTGTCTGACTAGTTCGAGAGACCTTCTTTTTTAACTTGAAATTTTTTCTCTGTCTGACTAGCTTGAGAGACCTTATCTTTTACTTGAAATTTTATGTCTTCTCCTTCCTCTACCATTGTCTGAACTGAAGGCTTTGGACTAAGGAAACAAGATACGAATATCCACAATGGCAATGTGCCAACTGGCAGAGTCCCTGGGCTTTTCTTTTCTACTCTTTTTAAACCTTCACCATGATGGTTCCATCGTGATATATTTAACAACTCCTCCTTAAAAAGCCATGGACTATATTTTTTGTATTGTATCAACGTATACCCTGACTGCTCTTGATTTTACTGGGATTCCTCCTTTCTCTAACAATTTACTTAACACTCTTTTGGTTTGTTTTTTACTAATTTCTGATCCCATGTTTCTACTATAGCTATAATACAACCCAACAAGATAATGGCAAACAAAATAGAAACAGAATGAAACAAAAATGGAACAACAAAAAAATCATTATATCAGCCTTTCTATCCTCCTGGAATATCCATTCGTCCTTTCTCCCTATCTGTTCCTCAAACGCAAATAATTTTTCCTCAGATGTGAGCAATTTTTCTTCCATCTTACACATCTCCAGAGACAGGCAACTTAAAACAGAAGCGAAACAAAACAAAAGAAGAATCTTAAAATGGCTATAAATCCTCTCACGCTGCCCTCAGGGGCGAGCAGTTTAACTTATCACTTACCCTCAGTCGTTCCCCTTGTGGGCCACCAAATGCCACAGTCTGGCTGGGCACAATTCAGGAGCCACTTGTCAAAAGAAATGAACTTTATTTTTAGAACACACACACCACACCAGACAGCTCTTCAGGAATCCCCTCAGAACTCAACTTCCACCACCGGCTTCCCACAAGCTTCTCAACCTCCCCCACCCCACCTGCTCTTGAGGCCGATTGTCTGGGTTGTGTGGGTGGAACCAAAAAAGTCCCCCAATGAGCAGCTCCGTGGTCTGAAAGGGCAGGGAAACAGCCCAGTGAGCATCACCGCAGAAGAGCCAATCAGCTGGCAGCTGGAATTTTGCTGGGGCACTGTGAGCCAATGATCAGCTTGCAGCTGGAAGTTTGCTGGGGCCCCTTCAGCTGTGGCTCTCAACAGGGTTAGCCTAAGGTTTAGGGTTATCCTTAGGGTAATGGATAGGGTTAGAACTAGGGTTTGGGCTAGGGTTATGCTTAGGATTGTATCTAAGGTTAGGCTTAGGCTTAGGGTTAGGGCTATGGTTAGCGTTAGTATTATCTCTACTCCTTTATATTGTCTAAGAGTTGCCCTGTGACATAATATATGATCTATTTTTGAGAAGGATCCATGTGCTGCTGAGAAAAAAGTGTAACTGCTTGATGTTGGGTGGTATACTCTATATATATCAATTAGGTCTAGGTTTTTAATGGTGTTATTGAGTTGTATAGTTTCCTTATTCAACTTTTGTTTGACCTGGTCAAACAACAATTAGTGGAAGAACATATACAACCTTCTGTATCTCCCCATAATACTCCCATTTTTGTCATCAAAAAGAAATCTGGTAAATGGAGATTATTGCAAGATTTAAGAGCCATTAATAATGAGATGGTTATTATGCGACCTGCTCAATCAGGGATTCCTCAGTTGTCTGCTTTGCCAAAAACCTGGTATGTTTTAGGGTGGATGATGGGAAAGGCAGCGGAGCACAACAGACACTAGTATGGCAATTTGTAAATCAATGGATGTGTAACTGATGTGAATCTGCAATCTGTGTATGGGGTGAAGGTGGGAGTTCATAACCCACTTGAATCAAAGTGTGGAATATGATGTCAAGAAATTTGTAATGTTTTGAACAACCCACAATAAAAAATTAAAAAAAAAAAAGTTGAAGGAGCTGGGTGTAGTGGGACACACCTGTAATCTCAACAGCTTGGGAGGCTGAGGCAGGAGGATCACAAGTTCCTTTTGCCAGTCTCAGCAAAAGCAAGGCGCTAAGCAACTCAGTGAGACCCTGTGTCTAAATAAAATACAAAATAGGGCTGGGGATGTGGTTCAGTGGACAAATACTCCCGAGTTCAATCCCCCCCCCCAAAAAAAAAAAGATAGGGTAGGGCTTGTATTAGGGATAGGTTTTGCAATAGGTTATGGATATGGCTAAATTAAGAACTTGTTATGATTAGGGCTAATTTTAGGGTTAATATTAGGGCTAGGTATAGTTAGGGTTTGGGTTATGGTTAGAGCTAGAATGAGGGCTAGAGTTAGGACTAGTAATAGGATTAGAGTTTGGGTTAGGTTAAGTATTAGGGTTAGAATTAGGATTAGAATTAGTGTTAAGGTTTGGATTAGTGTAAGGGATAGAGTTATAGCTAGGTTTAGGGCTAGAGTTAGGGTTAAAGCTAGGTTTAGAGCTCATATTAGGGAAAGTTTTTGAGTTAGGACTAGGGCTATAGTTAGAGTAACAGGTAATGTAAGAACTAGGGTTACAATTAGTTTTAATTTTAGGGTTATGGTTAGGGGTTAGACTTCTAGTGTTAGGATTATGTTTAAGGTTACGGTGATATTTAGAGTAAGTGTTAGTGCTAGTTTAGTAGTCACGGTCAGGGTTAGTTTTAAGGTAAAGTTTAGGACTTAAATTATGGATAGAGTTACTGTAAGTGTTTGGTTTAAGGTTAGGATGGTGTTTAGAGAGAGGGTGAGTGTTAGGATATGTGTCAGAGTCAGGGTCAGTATTAAGGTTAAGGTTAGGACTTGAATTAGGGCTAGGGTTATGTCTAAGTGTAGTATTAGGATTTGGTTTAAGTTAAGGTTTAGTATTAGGGCTGTTGCTTGGTTTAGATTTTCTGCTAAGGTCAGGGTTAGGGCTAGTTTTAAGGGTAGCATTAGGGTTACGGCTAGTGTTTATGTTAGGCTTTGGCTTAGGGTTAGTGTTAGATTTAGAGTTAGGGATAGATCTAAGGTTACAGTTAGGAATAAGGTTTATGACTAGGGTTAGAGCTAGGGTTAGGGTTATAGTAATGGATAGGGTTAGAACTAGGGATAGGGCTAGTGTGAAAGTTAAAGTTAGTCTTAGGGCTAGTGTTAGGGTTAGGGACAGGGTTAAATTAGGGCTAGAATTAGGGCTAGGATTATTGTTCAGCTTAGGCATAGCATTAGGTTTAGGGTTAGGGTTAAGTTTAGGGTAAGGATTGTCATTATAGCTAGGTTTAGAGGTAGGATGAGGGTTAGAAATATGGTTAGGCCTATGGTTAGGGTAGGCGTTTTGGTTAAGGCTGGTTTGGGGACTAGGATGAGGGCTAGGGTTTGTTTTAGGGTAGGGATAGGATTAGGGCTAGAACTAACATCATTTATAAGGTTATGGTTGAAGATAGATTTAGGGTTAGGTTTATGGATACAGGTAGTTTAAGGGTTATGTTTAGTTTTAGGTCAGCTTTAGAGCTAGGGGTATTATTAAGGTCAGGGCCTTAGACAGGTTTTGGGATAGGCTATGGTTTAAATTTAGGTCTTGAATTAGCATTAAGTTTAGGGCTAGGGTAATGATAGGGTGATGTTTAGGATTTAGGTTTGGTTTAGGGTAATGAATAGGGTTAGTATTAGGGATAGGTTTAGGTTTAGGACTAGGGTTAGCATTAGCTTTAGGGTTACAGTTACGGCAATAGATAGGGTTAGAGCTAGGGTTAGGGTTATGATTAGGGCTAGATTAGGGTTAGTGTTAGGGTTAAAGCTTGGGTTAGGGCTTGAATTAGGGCTACCTTTTGTATTAAGTTAGTGCTAGGGTTAGGGTTATGGCTAATGTAAGTACCAGGGTTATATTTAAGGCTAAATTTAGGTTTAGGGTTGGGGCTAGGTTTAGTGTTAGGTTTAGGGTTAGGGTTAGGGTGATCTTTAGAGGTAGAGTTAGTGTTATCATCATATTCAGGGTCAGGGTTAGTTTTTGGTTCAGCTTAAAACTCGAATTAGGGCTAAGTTTAGGGTTAGGCTTAGGGTTTGGTTTAGGTTAAGGGTTAGGTTTAGGGCTATGTCTGGGATTTGTTTTAGGGATGGGGCTAGGATTACAGCTAGTTTTAGGATTAGGATTAGGGGTAGGGCTACTGTTAGGTTTAGGTTTAGGCTTAGGGTTAAAGTTAGATAAAGAGTTAGAGTTAGATCTAGGTTAGGGCTTTAGTATTAGGACTAATTAGATTAGGGTTAGAATTATGGATAGGGTTTGGCTTAGGATAAGGGATATGGATAGGGATAGAGTAAGGGTTAGTTTTAGGACTAGGGATAGGGTTAGGGATAGGGTAAAATCTAGTTTTAGGGCTCGGATTAGGGCTATTTTTATGTTAAGGTTAAGGCTACAGTTAGGGCTAAGGCCATTGAAAGAACTAGGTTTATGATTAGGGTTAGTTATAGGGATGGGATTTTGGATGGTCTAGTGTTAGCATTAGCTTTAGGGTTAGGGTGATAATAAAGCTATGGTTATTTTAGGCCTAGGACTTGAATTAGAGCTAGTGTTATGGCTAGTTGTAGAATTAGGGTTTGGTTTAGGTTAAGGTTTAGTGTTAGAGCAATGGCTCCATTTGGTTTTTGGGCTAGGACTAGGGTTAGGGCTATTTATAGAATTAGCAGTGTTATTAGGGATAGTGGTAGGGTGAGGTTTAGGCCTAAGTTTAAGGTTAGATTTAGAGTTATGGTTAGATCTAGGTTTAGGGCTATGGCTAAGATGAGGGATAAGGTTAGGACTAAGGTAACGGATAGGGTTAGAAATAGAAATAGGGTGAGGGTGAGAGTGAGATAGTTTCAGGACTAGGAATAAAGTAGGGTTAGAGTTAGGGATAAATTAGTGCTAGGTTTAGTGCTAGGGTTAGTGTAAGTGTTAGGCCTATGGTTAAGGCTAGGTTTAGGGTTTGTGTAATTGTTAGGGTTAGGTTTAAGGGACATTAGGAGTTAGTTTTAGGGCCCATAGTTAGGGTCAGGGCTCGGTCGAGGGTTAAAATTAGGGATAGAGACAACATTAGGGTTTGGATTAGGATTAAGGTTAGGTTTAGGGCTAGGATGAGGGCTATGTTTTGTGTTAGGGTAAGGGCTAGAATTAGGGCTAGGTTTAATTTCAGGTCTAGGGTTATGGTTAGTATTAGGTTTATGGCTAGGTCTAGTGTAAAGTTTAGGTTTAGGGTAAGGGTCAGGTTTAGCGCCTGGGGTATTATTAGGGTCAAAGTCCAGGTTAGGGTTTACTTTAGGTTAAGGTTTAGGGTTGGGGCTCAAATTAGCATTAGGGTTAGGGTTAGAGTAATGAATAGGATTAGGTTTATTGTTCAGGTTAGGTATAGAGTAATGTAAAGGGTTAGTTTTAGGGATAGTGTTAGGTTTAGGCCTAGGGTTAGCATTTGGGATAGGCTTATGTGTAGGGTAATGGATAGTTAGTGCTAGTGTTAGGGATTGGGTTAAAGATAGGATTAGGACTAGGGTTAGGGTTAGGCATAGGGTTAGTGTTAGGGTTATATTTAGGTTAAGTGTTTATGGTTAGGGCTAAGGTGAGGATTTGTGTTAGAGTCAGGGCTATGGTTAGAATTAGGGTTAGAGTTAGGGCTATGTTTAGCATTAGTGTTATGGTTATATTTAAGGTAATGGATAGAATTTGAGGTAGAATTTGTGCTATGGTTACAGTGAGGATTAGAGTAAGGGTTATGGTTAGGGTTACATTTAGGGTAAGAGTTAGAGTTTGAGCTAAGTTTAGGGCTAGGCAAGTGTGAGGGTTAGGGCTAGGGTTAAGGTTAGGATTAGACTTACAGCTAGTTTTAGTGCTACATTAGGGGCTCGGTTTTGGGGCTAGGTTTATGAATAGTGTTAGGACTATTTGTAATGTAAGAAATAGGATTATGATTATGGGTAGTTTTAAGGTTGGTGTTATGCATAGTTCTAGTGTTAGGGGTATATTTTGGATTAGAATAAGGTTTAGAGCTAGGGTTTGTGTTAGGGTAAGTGTCAGTGTTCAGGTTAGCATTGGATATATGGTTAGAAGTACAATTTTACTAGGGATAGTTCTAGGGGTATTGTTAGTCATTGCATTAGACTAATGGTTATTGTTAGTGCTAGAGCTAGGTTTTGGTTTAGGGCTAGGGCTAGAGTTATGGCTATATTTAGGATTAAGTTTAGGTCTAGTGTTAATGTTATGGTTAGATTTATGTATAGGTTTACCCCTAGGGCTAGTGTTATTGTTTGGCTTAGGTTTTGGGTCAGGCTTAGACCTAGGGTTAGTGTTAGGGTCAGAATAAGGGTCAGGGATAGGCTTAGGGTTTGGGTTAGGGTTAGAGATAGAATGAGGCCTAGGGTTATGTCTAGAAATAGAGTTAGAGTTTTGGGTAGGCTAAGGATTAGTGTTAGGACTAGGGTAGCATTAGGGTGAGGGTTTGCATAGGGTAAGTGATAGGGTTAGAGCTAGAGTTAGGGTTAGAGTTAGTGTTAGCATTAGGGTTAAAGCTAGGGTTAAGGTTCAGATTAAGGCTAGGTTTTGTGTTAGATTTATGTCTATTGCTAATGTAAGTCCTGGCATTATGATTAGGGCTAGTTTTAGGATTAAGGTTAGGGCTAGATTTAGTGTTCGGGTTAGATTTAGTGTTAAGGTGATGTTTAGAGCTAAGGTTAGTTTTATGATCAGAGTCAGGGTCATTATTAGTTGTACAGTTAGTTTTAGGACTCAAATTAGTGCTAGGGTAAGGGCTAGGTGTAGTGTTTGGGTTTGGTTTAGGTTAAGGTTTAGGATTAGAGCTGTAGCTCAGTTTTGCTTGAAAGCTATGGCTATGGTGAGGGATAGTTTTCGTATTAGCATTAGGATTAGGGCTAGTGTTAGGGTGAGGTTTAGGTTTAAGATTAGGGTTAGATTTAGAGTTAGGCTTAGATCTAGGTTCAGGGCTAGGGCTAAGATTGGGGCTAGGATTAGGGCTAGCCTTTGGGTCATGGTAAGGGATAATGTTATAACTAGGTCTAGGTCTAGGGCAAGAGTTAGAGTTAGTCTTAGGGTTAGGGGTATGATTAGGTTTACGGTTAGCACTAAATTAGTTCTAGGATTAGAGCTAGGTTTAGTATTAGGGCTAGGCCTTGGTTTAGGGCTAGGGTTAGAATTAGGGTCAGGGTACAGTATGATCTTATAGCTAGGTTAAGGGCTATGGTGATGGTTCACTTTAGGGTTAGGCCTAGTGTTAGGGTAAGGGTTTGGATTAAGGCTAGGTTTAGTGCCAGGATTAGGGCTTTTTTTAGCATAAGGGTAATATTAGGGCTAGGTATAATGTCAGGTCTAGGGTTATGGTTAGGGATAGTTTCAGGTTAGGTTTATGGCTATGTATAGTGTAAAGGTTAGGTTGAGAGTAAGGGTTACTTTTGGAGACAGGGATATTATTAGGGTCAGGGTAACCATTAGGGTGTATTCAGGTTAAGGTTTAGGGTTAAGGCTCAAATTAGGATAGGATTATGTTTATTGTTAGGATAATGGATATGGTTAGGTTTAGGGTTCAGATTAGGATTAGGGTAATGAATAGCATTAGGGTTATGGATAGAGCTAGGGTTATCCTAGGATTAGTATTAGGGTTAGGGTTAGGGTTAAGATAATAGATAGGATTAGAACTAGAGTTAGGGCGAGGGTTATGGTTAGGATTAAGGCTAGGGTTAGGATTAGGTTTACAGTTAGGTTAGCTTTAAAACTAGTTTAGAGCTAGGGTTAGGTTTAGGGTTAGTGTTAGTGTTAGTGTTAGATTAGGGTTAGGGTTAGGGAAAGGGATGTGGTTATACCTCGGTTCAGAACTATGGTGTGTCTTGCAATAAGGGATTGGGCTAGGATTAGGGTTCAGGTTAGGATTAAAGCTAGGTTTAGGACTAGGGTGAGGGCTTGGGTTTGTGTTAGGTTTAGGGCGAGAATTAGGTCTATGGCTAATGTCAGTTAGGGTTACACTTAGGGATAGTGTTAAGGTTAGTTTATGGCTAGGTCCATTTTAAGGGTTAGGTTTTGGGAAAGGATCTGATTTAAAACTAGGTGTATTGTTAGGGTAAGTGTCTTGTTTAGGGTTTGGTTTAGGTTATGGTTTAGGTTTAGGGCTTGATTTAGCATTAGGATTAGAGATTAGGTTAGAGTAATTAATAAGGTTAGCTTTAGTGTTCAGGTTAGTTTTAGGAAATCAATAGGGTTAGTGTTAGAGATAGGTTTAGAGTTAGGCCTAGGGTTAGCATTTGGATTAGGCTTATGTTTAGGGTAATGAATAGGTTTAGGGCTAGTGTTATGGTTAGTATTAGGGCTAGGGTTAGGGTTAGGTTTAGGGTTAAGCCTGGGGTTAATGTTAGGGTTAGGTTTAGGGTAAGTGTTAGGGTTTGAACTATGGAAAGGGCTAGGGCAATGGTTAGGGTTAGTGTGAGGTGTAGCTTTAGGGTTAGGGCTAAGTTTAGAGCTAGGTTAAGCATTAGGGTTAGGGTTATGTTTAGGGTAATGGATAGAGTTAGAATTAGGGTTTGGCCATGGTTATTGTTAGGATTAGGTCTAGGATTAGGGTTAGGGTTAGGTCTAGAGTTATATTTGGTTAAGTGTTAGTGGTTGAGCTAGGGTTAGGGTTAAGGCAAGGGTTAGAGCTAGGGTTAGTCTAGGGTTATGGTTAGGGTTATGCTTAGAGCTAGGTTTTGTGTGAGGTTTATGGCTAATGTTAGGGCTACATGAAATGTAAGACTTAGAGTTAGGGTTATGGCTAGGTCTAGTGTTAGGGTTATGGATAGATGTTGGGTTAACATAAAGTTTAAAGCTAGGATTTGTGTTACAGAAAGGGACAGTGTTTGGGTTAGGGTTGTGGCCAGACTTAGGACTAGGTTTAGGTCTAGATGTAGAGGTAGTGTTTGGGTTTAGGTTTAGTGTTATTGTGAGGGCTAAGGCTAGGTTTTTCTTAGGTCTAGAGCTAGAGTTACGGCTATATTTAGGATTAGGTTTTTGTCTTGGTCGAGTGTTAGGGTTAGTTTTATGTATAGGTTTACCCATAGGGCTAGTGTTATGGTTCAGTTTAGGGTGAAGGTTAGGTTTAATCCTTTGGTTAGAGTTACGGTCAGAATAAGGGTCAGGGGTAGGGTTTGGATTTGGGTTAGGGTTAGACCTAGAATGAAGACTAGGGTTAGGACTAGTAATAGTGTATGGTTTGGGGTAGGCTAAGGATTAGGGTTAGGACTAGGGTAGCATTAGGGTGAGGATTTGGCTTAGGGTAAGGGATAGGGTTAGAGCTAGGTTAATGGCTAGTTTTACTGTAAGGTATAGGTCCAGGTTTTGTTTAGGGTTAGATTTAAAGCTAGGTTCGTGTCTCTGATTAGAGCTACCTTTTCTGTTAGCACAGGGCTATGGCTAATGTAAGAACTGGTGTTACGATTAGGGATAGTTTCAGGGTTGGTGTTAGGGCTAGGTCTAGTGTTCAGGTTAAGTTTAGTGTTAGTGTGATGTTTAGAGCTAGGGTTATTGTTAGGGTCTGAGTCAGGGTCAGAGTAAGTTCTAGAGTTAGGGTTAGGACTCAAATTATGGCTAGGGTTAGCACTAGGTATAAGCTTAGGTTTTAGATTAGGTTAAGAAATAGAGTTAAGCCTATGACTTGGTTTTGTTTGAGTGCTAGGGCTAGGGTTAGGGCTAGTTTTCCAATTAATATTAGGGTTATGGCTAGTGTTAGGGTGAGGTTTAGATTTAGGATTAGGGTTTGATTGAGGGTTAGGGTTAGGTCTAGTTTTAGGGCTAGGGAGAAAGTAGGAATGGTGTTAGGACTAGGTTTAGGTCTAGGGTTTGTGTTAAGGAATAGATTTAGAACTAGGGTTAGTGCTAGGGTGAGATTTAGAGTTAGGGTTACAGTTAGGGTTAGGTTTAGGACTAAATTTGTGCTACGATTAGCACTAGGGTTAGTGTTAGGGCTAGGCCTACGTTTAGGGCTAGGATTAGGGTTAGGATTAGTGTAAGAGATGAGGTTATAGCTAGGTTTAGGGTGAGGTACAAAATAGGGTTAGGGCTAGAGGTAGGGTTAGTGTTAGTAAGAAGGCTAAGTTTAGGGCTAGGATTAGGGCTAGGTTTAGGGCTAGGATTAGGGTTTGGTTTTGTGTTAATGTTAGGGTAAGAATTAGTGCTAAGACTAATGTCAGGTCTAGGTTTATGGTTAGGGTTAATTTTAGGGTTAGGTTATGGATAGTTCTAGTGTAAGGTTTAGGTTGAGGGTTAGGGTAAGGTTTAGAGATAGGGTTATTACTATGGTCACTGTCATGATTAAGGTTTGAGTTAGGTTAAAGTTTAGGATAAGGGCTTTCATTAGCATTAGGGTTAGTATTAAGGTTAGGGTAGTGTTTTTGGTTATGTTTAGGTTTCAGGTTAGGTTTAGGGTAATGGATAAAGTTAGAGTTAGAGATAAGGTTAGGGTTATCCTAAAATTAGCAGTAGGGTTAGGGTTATGGTTAGGGTTCGGGATAGGGTTAGAGCTAGGGTTATGGCTAGAATTATGGTTAGGATTAAGGGTAGGGTTCAGTTTAGGATTAGGGCAAGTTTTATTGTTAGGGTTAAGTTTAGTGTAATGGTTAGGGCTCTGGTAAGGGTTAGGGTTAAAACTGGTGTAGGGTTCAGATTAGTGCTAGGTTCTTGTGTTAGGTTAGGGCTAGGATAAGATCTACGAGTAATGTAAGAATTAGGGTTAATATTAGGGCTACTTTTAGGGTTAAGGTTGGAGTAAGTGTAGTTTTAGTGTTAGGTATAAGTTTAGGGTGATCTGAGAGCTACAGTTAGTGTTAGGGTCAGAGTCAGGGTCAAGGTTAGTTTTAGGGTTAGGGTAGGACTTGAATTAGGTCTAGGTTTAGGGCTAGTTATGAGTTAGGTTTTGGTTTAGATTAATGGTTAGATTTAGGGCTATAGCTCAATTTTTTTTAAGGCTAGGACTAGGTTAAGGCTAGTTTTAGGATTAACATTAGTGTTAGGGCTAGATTTAGTGTGAGGTTTAGACTTAGGGTTGGGGTTAGATTTAGAGTTATGGTTAAATCTAGGGTGAGTGGTAGGGCTAGGTTTAGGGCTAAGGGTAGAGCAAGTGTTAGGGTTATGGTAAGGGACAGGGTTAGAACAAGGAATAGGGCTAGGGCGATAGTTAGAGTTAGTATTAGTGCTAGTGTTAGAATTAGGGTTAGAGCTAAAGTGGGCTAGGATCAGGTCTAGGATTAGTGTAAGTGTTAAATCTAGGGTTAGAGTTAGGGTTAGATTTAGGGAAAGGTTTGGGGTTATATTTAGGTTCAGATATAGGGCGAGGGATACAATTAGGGATAGGGCTAGAGTTAGGGTTCGGGTTAGGATCAAGACTAGCTTTAGGTCTAGAATGAGCACTAGCATTTGTGTTAGAGTTATGGCAAGAATTAGGGCTAGGGCTAGTATCAGGTCTAGAGTTACGGTTAGGGATAGTTTTAGGGTAAGGTTTATGGCTAGATCTATATTCAGAGTTAGGTTTAGGGTAAGGTTCAGGTTTAAACCTAGGGGTATGATAATGGTCAGGTAAGATTTTGGGTTTGGATTAAGTTGAGGTGTAGAGTTAGTGCTAAAATTAGCATTAGGGTTAGAGTTAGGGTTAGTGTAAGGAATAGGGTTAGGTTTAGGCTTCAGTTTAGGTTTAGGATTCATGTTAGGTTTAGGTTAATGGATAGGATTAGGGTTAGGCCTAGGGTTAGCATTAGGTTTATAGTTATTGTTTTGGTAATTTATTGATTTAGAGCTATTGTTAAGGCTACGATTATGTTTAGCATTAGGGCTAGAATTAGGGTTAGGGTTATTGTTAAAGCTAGGTTTAGGGTTAGAGTAAAGATTAGGATACAGGTTAGGGTTTAACCTAGGGTTAGTGCTAAGGTAGGGTTAGGTTTAGAATTAGATGAAGTGTTAGGGTTAGTATTAGGTTTAGGGCTAGGGTTAGGGTTAGTGTTAGGCTTAGTTTTTTGTTACCTTTAGGTTAAGGGTAAGGTGAATGGATTTAGTAAGTGTTAGGGCTAGGTTGAGGGTTCAGGTTAGAATCAGAGCTAGGGATAAAGGTAGATTTAGGGTTATTAGATCTAGGGTTAGCATTAGGTTTAGGGTTATGGTTAGGGTAATGGATAGAGTTAGAGCCAGGGTTTGGGCTCTGGTTACAGTTAGTATTAGGGCTAGGATCAGGGTTATGGTTTGGGCTAGGGTTTGTTTAAGGTAAGAATTAGGGTTTGAGCTAGAGTTAGGGCAAGGACTAAGTTTTGAGTTTGGTTCAGCATTAGGTCTAGGGATAGGATTATTGTAGGTTTGGGGTTAGGGTTAGGGTTAGGGCTACGTTTATTAGGGTTAGGATAAGGGTTAGGGTAATGAATATTGTTAGATGTAAGTTTAGGTTTAAGTTTAGGGTTATATTTAGTTTTAGGGATAAAGTTAAGGCATGGTTAGATTTAGGTTTCTGGTACAGGTTAGGGTTTGGGCTAGAGTTAGGGCCATGGCAAGTGTTAGGTTTAGTGTTAGGTCTAGGATTAGTTTTCTGGTTAGGTTTAGGGTTAGGGTTAGGGTTAGGGTTATGGCTAGGGATATCAATAGGTTAGGGTTATGGTAATGTGTATGTTCAGAGCTAGGTTTAGGGATAGGGTTAAGTTTAGGGTTAGGGATAGGGTTAGGGTTAGAGTTAGGGAAAAGTCTAAGTTTATATTTAGGGCAAGAGTTAGGCATTGAGTAAATTTAGGACTAAGGCTACAGTTAGGGTTAGGATTAGGGCTAGGTTTAGGGTTAGTGTTACACTTAGGACTAGGTTTAGGCCTATTATTCACTCTGGTTTTGTGTTAGGTTAAGGTGTAGGGTTAGGGCTATGGGTAATGTAAGAGCTAAGATTATGATTAGGGCTGGTTGTAGGGTTAGGGTTATGGATAGGTCTAGTGTTAGGTTTAGATTTTCAGTTAGGGTTAGGTTTAGAGATAGCTTACTGTTAAATGTAGGGTCCATGTTCAGGTTAGTGTTAGGGTTAAGTTTAAAGCTAGAATTAGGAGTAGGTTTATGTCTAGTGGTAGTGTTAGAATTTACATTAGATTAAGGGTTATTGTTAGGGCTAGGGCTAGGTTTTTGTTTAGGTCTAGGGCTAGAGTTAATGCAACATTTAGGATTAGGTTACGTCTAGGGCTAGTGGTAGAGTCAGGTTTAGTATGGTAGGGCTAGTGTTAGGGTTTGGTCTATGGTTAGGGACAGGTTTATACCTAGGGTTATTGTTATGGTCAGAATAAGGGTCAGGGTTAGGGTTAGAGTTTGGGATAGGTTAGAGCTAGAATGAGGTCTAGATTTAGAATTATTAATAGGGTTAGGCTTTTGATTAGCCTAAGGATTAGGGATAGGTCTGGGGTTACCATTACGGTTATGGTTTTGCTTAGGTTTAGGAATAGAGTTAGAGCTAGTGTTAGGGATAGGGTTAGGGGTAGGGTTAGTGTTAAAGCTAGGTTTAGGGCTCTGATTAGCACTAGATTTTGTGTTAGCATTAGGACTAGGAATAGGGAAACAAGTAACGTAAGAATCAGGGTTACAATTAAGGCTAGCTTTAGGGTTAGTGTTAGGGGTAATTCTAGAGTTAGGGTTAGGTTTAAGGTTAGGATGGAATTAGAGCTAGAGTTATTGTTAGGATAGGATTCAGGGACAGGGTTAGTTTTAGGGTTAGGGTTAGGATTCAAATTAGGGCTAGGTTTACTGTTATGGTTTGGTTTAATGTTAGAGTGGTGTTTTAGAGCTAGGGTGAGTGTTAGGGTATAATTCAGGGTCAGGGTTTGTTTTAAGGTTAGGGTTAGGACTCGAATTAGGGCTAGGATTAGTTCTATGTAATCGTGGGTTTAGTTTAAGTTCAGGTTTAGTGTTAGTCTATTTTTCGGTTTTGTTTTATCCCAGGAATAGGGTTAGCACTAGATTTATGATTAGCATTAGGGTGAGGTCTAGTGTTACTGTTAGGCTTAGGGTTATGGTTAGGATTACATTTAGAGTTAGGCTTAGATCTAGGGTTAGGCTAGGATTAAAGATAGGGCAAGGCTGAGGGCTAGTTAGGTTATGGTCAGAGATTGGGTTAGAACTAGGAATAAGGCTAGTGTGAGAATTATAGTTTGTCTTAGGGCTAGGGTTAGGGTTAGGGTTTTGGCTAGTGCTTGTTTATTTTAAGGGTTAAAATTTTATTTAGAATTAGGGCTAGGACTAAGTTGAGGTTAGGTTCAGCATTAGGTCTGGGATAGTATCATGGTAAGTTTAGGATTTGGGTTAGGGTTAGGGTTAGGTTTATTATTATGGATAGCATAAGGGTTAGGATGATGGATATGTTTAGATGTAAGTTTAGGATTAGTTTTAGGTTTAGATTTAGTTTTAGTGTTAAGGTTAAGGCATGGTTTGGTTTAGGTTTCTGGTACAGGTAAGGGTTTGAGCTAGGGTTAGGGCTATGGCAAGTGTTAGGTTTAGGGTTTGGTTTAAGGTTAGTTTTCCAGTTAGGGTTAGGGTAAGAGTTAGGGTAATGGGTATGCTCAGAGCTAGGTTTAGTGATAGGGTTAAGTTTATGGTTAGAGACAGGGTTAGGGTTAGAGTTAGGAATAAGTCTAAGTTTATATTTAGGGTAAGGTTTAGGCATTGAGTAAGGTTCAGAACTAAAGCTAGAGTTATGGTTAAAATTAGGGCTAAGGTTAGGTTTATGGTTACACTTAGGGCTAGGTTTATGCCTAGGATTTGCTCTAGGTTTTGTGTTAGGGTTAGGGTGTAGGGTTAGGGCTATAGGTCATGTAAGAGCTAGGATTATGATTAGGGCTAGTTGTAGGTTTAGGTTATGGATAGGTCTAGTGTTAGGTTTAGGTTTTTGGTTAGGGTCAGGTTTAGAATTACCTTAGTGTTAAATGCAGGGTCCATGTTCAGGTTAATGATAGGGTTAAGGTTAAAGCCAGAATTAGGACTAGGTTTATGTCTAGTGGTAGTGTTAGAATTTGCATTAGTTTAAAGGTTATTGTTAGGGCTAGGGCTAGGTGTTTGTTTAGGTCTAGGGCTAGAGTTAAGGCTACATTTAGGATTAGGTTTAGGTCTAGGGCTAGTGGTAGAATCAGGTTTAGTATAAATTTAATGGTAGGGCTAGTGTTGAGATTTGATATAGGGTTAGAATCAGGTTTATACCTAGGGTTAGTGTTATGGTCAGAATAAGGGACAGGGTTAGGGTTAAGGTTTGGGATAGGTTAGAGCTAGAATTAGGGCTAGGTTTAGAATTATTAATAGGATTAGGTTTTTGATTAGCCTAAGGATTAGGGATAGGTCTGGGGTTACCATTAGGGTTAGGGTTTTGCTTAGGTTTAGGAATAGAATTAGAACTGGTGTTAGAGGTAAGGTTAGGATTAGGGTTATTGTTAAAGCAAGGTTTAGGGCTCATATTATGGTTATTTTTTGTGTTAGAATTAGAGCTAGGGTAAGGACAATGAATAATGGAAGAATCAGGATTATATTTTAGTTAGATTTAGGGTTAGTGTTTAAGATTAGTGTTTATGGTTAGGTTTAACATTAGGATAAATTTAGTGCTAGGGTTATTGTAAGGATAGGAGTCAGGGACAGTGTTAGCTTTAGGATTAGGACTCAAATCAGGGATAGGTTTACTGTTATGGTTTGGTTTAAAGTTAGAGTGGTGTTTTAGAGCTAGGGTGAGTGTTAGGGTATAAATCAGGGTCAGGGTTAGTTTTAAGGTTAGGGTTAGGAATTGAATTAGGGCTAGGATTAGTTATAGGTGTAATTGCATGTTTAGTTTAAGTTAAGGTTTACAGTTATGTCAATTGCTCGGTTTTGTTTTAGTTCCAGGGTTAGAGTTAACACTAATTTTATGATGAGTATTAGGGTTAGGTCTAATGTTAGTGTTAGGTTTAGTCTTATGGTTAGAGTTATATTTAGAGTTAGCCTTAGACCTAGGGTTAGGCTAGGACTAAGGATAGGGCAAGGGTTAGGCCTAGGGTTAGGGCTAGGTTTAGAGTTACAGTAAGGTATAGGGTTAGAACTAGGAATAGGGCTTGTGAGAGTTTGAGTTTGTCTTAGGGCTAGGATTAGGGTTAAGGTTTGGATAAGGGTTAATTTAAGGCCAGGATTAGGGCTAGAGTTAGTGTACAGTTTAGGCCTAGCAATAGGACTATTGTTAGGTTTATGTTTTTGATAAGGGATGGTGTTATAGCTAGGTTTAGTGGTATGGTTAGGGTTAGAGCAGGTATAGAGATATGCATAGAGTTAGGGTTATGATTAAGGCTAGGTTTTGGGCTAGGGTGAAGGCTAGTGTTTTTTTTTTTTTTTCTTTAGGTTTAGGGCTAGTATGAGGGATAGGGCTAATATCAGTTCTAGAGTTATGATTAATGATAATTTTAGGGTTAGGATTAAGTCTATATCTAGTGAAAAGATTATTAGGCTTAGGGTAAGACTCAGGTTTAGAGCTAGGGGAAATTTTAAGGTTAGGGTCAAGATTAAGGTTTTGTTTAAGTTAGAATTTAGGTTTAGGGCTCGAATTAGCACTAGGGTTAGAATTGGGGTAATGATAGTGTTTAGTTTAGGTTTCAGGTTAGGTTTAGCATAATTGATAGGGTTAGCATTAGCAATAGGGTTAGGATTAGGCTTAGGGTTAGCATTAGGGTAAGGATTATGGTTATGGTAGTGGATTGGATTAGAGCTTAGGTTAGAACTAGGCTTAAGGTTAGGAATAGGTCTTGAGTTATGGTTAGAGTTATGTTGAGAACTAGTGTTAAGTTTAGGGTTATGGTTAGTGTAAGGGTTCGGTTTTTGGCTAGTGTTATGGCTAGGGAGAGTATTAGTTTTAGGGTTAGGTCTAGGGATAGGATTACGGTAGAGTTAGTGTTAGGGTTAGGGTTAGGGCTAGGGTTATTATTAAGGTTAGGTTTAGGGTTAGGGTAATGGATAGGGTTAGTTATAGTGTTAGGGTTAGGGTTAGATTTTGGTTTAGGGTTAAGTTTAGGGCTATAGTTATGTTTAGGTTTATGGTTAGGTTTAGGGTTTGAGTTAGGCTTAGGGCTATGCCGAGTGTTAAATTTAAGATTATGTCTAGGGTCAGTTTTCAGGTTAGTTTATCCTAACATTGGACCTAGTCCTAACCCTCATCTTATAACTAGCCCAAATCATAACCCTAGTCTATACATTGGCTGTAACTTTAAACCTTGCCCTAACTCTAAACAAAACCTAGCTCTAAACTGAGACCTAACCTTAGATTTAACCCTTACACAAACTCAAACACTAGCCCTAACCCTAACCCTAAACATAGCCCTAACCCTAGCTCTAACCCTATCCCTTTCCCTAAGTTAAACCTAACCATAATGCTAACACTAGTCTTAACCCTAATCCATACTTTAACCCAAACCCTAATCCTGTTAGTAGTCCTAACCTTAGCCCTCATTCTATCTCTAACTATAACCCAAACCTGACACTTATTCTGACCCTAACAATAACAATAGGTCTAAACCTGACCCAAAACTTAAACTGAACCCTAACACTAGCAATAGCAATAAACCTATACCTAAACCTAACCCTAACACTAGCCCTAACCCTAACCCTAATCCTAGCACTAATCCTATCCCTTACTCTAAGCCAAACCCTAAACTTAATGCTAACTCTTGTTCTAACTCTAATTCTTAGCCTAATACACATCGTAATTTATTACTAGTCCTAACCCTAGCCCTCATTCTAGTTATAAACACAACCAAAACACTAACACTAACCCTGACCCTAACCATAAAACAAACCCTAACATTAGCCCTACCTGTAAAAATATAACTAAACCTAACACTAACATTAGCCCTAGACATAAACCTAACCCTAAATCTAGCAATATCTCTCACCCAAAATAGAAACAAAAACCTAGCCCTAGCCCTAAAGATAACTCCTAACCTAACCCAAACACTAAGCCTACACCTAGACCTAACCAATCCTAATTTAGGCTCTATTCCTAACCCTAATCCTAATCCAAATACAGACCATGACATTAACACTATCTTAGATTTAAAACTGACCATAACCAAAACATAAACCTAACACTAGACATAGCCATATCCCTAACCATAACTCCAGTCCTTATATACCCATAGCCATAACTCTAGCTCTAAACCTAACACAAAATCTAGCCCTAATCCTAGGCCTATACCTAGCCCTAAGCATAAGCCTAACCCTAATTGTATACCTCATGCTAATCCTAACCCTCAACTTAGACCAAAACCTAGCTAAATCCCTAAACCTAACCCTAAATATAACCCTAGCCCTATCCCTAAACCTAACGCTAACCCTGGCCCTAATCATAATGTTAATACTAGCCCTAAAACTATCTCATTAACTATCCATTACAATAAACCTAACCCTAAACCTAATGATAACCCTAGCTCTAACTCTAACTGTAAGCCTAATCCTAGACCTAATCCTAAACCTAACCCTCATCAGAGCCCTAACCCTAGATCAAATTCTAAACTATACTCTAACCCTAACCTTAGCCCAAACCCTAACAATAACTCTAACCTTAGCTATAAATCTAACACTAGAAAAAACAATAAACCTAACTCTCACCCTAGCACTAACCCTAATTCAAAACTTAACCTATATCCTAAACCTAACCCAAACACTAACCTTAAACTTAGTCCTAACCTGAACCCTAATTATAGCCATAATCCTAACCAAAACACTAGCCCTAACCCTAGCTCTAATGCTATCCATTACTCTAAAAATAACCATAACCCAAATGCTAACCCTAACCCTATAACTAACCCAAACCATACCCATTATCCTAATCTTAACCTGAATCCTAAACCTAAACCTATCCATTACCCTAAACCTAACTCTAACCCTAACCCTAAAGTGAGCATAACCCTTAAACTTAACCTAACCCATAACTGAAACCTGAAGCTGACTTTAAAAAACACCTAATTCTAAACTTGATCCTTACCCTAAACCAAACCCTTATACAAGACCTAGCAATGAAATTAACCCTATAACTACCCCTAGCCATAACCCTAAACCTGACATTATCTCTATCCCTAAAATTTGCCGTAAACCTAACAAGAAACCTAGTCCTCATCCTAACACCAATTCTAGCCTTAATCCTAACCCAATCCTAACCCTATCCCTAAACCTAATTCTAATCATCGCTGTAGCCCTAAACCTAGCTATAACCCCATCTCTTCCCCTAAACCTAACCCTATACCTAACACTAAACACAGCCCTAACATTAGGCCTAACCCTAACACTAATTTTAGACCTATTCCTAGGCCTAGTTTAGCCCTAACCCTAACCCTAACCCTAGCCTTAAGACTAAATCTAATTCTCGCCTAGCCCTATTCTACTTCAAATCCTATCACTTACCATAAACTTAGCTTTAGCCCTAAAACATAACCGAGCTATAGCACTAACCCTAATCCTTAATTTAACCCAAATCCTAACCCTACATCTAGCCCTAAGCCAACCCCTAATTCAAGTCCTATCCCTAACCTAAAACGAACACTGTACCTGACTCTGAACCTAACACTAACCCTAGTTCAAAACATCACCCTAAATATAAACCTAATCCTAAAACTAGACTTAGTCCTAACTGTAACCTTAAAATTAGCCTTAATCATATCCCTAGTTCTTACATTAGCTATATCACTAACACAAGCCCTAGCAAAACTCAACACCTAGCCCTAATCTGAGCCAAAACCCCTGCTTTAACCCTATCTCAAAACATAAATGTAGTTCTAACACTTACCCTAAACCTAACCCTAACATTAATCCTTAAACTAACCCTAAACCTAACCCTAATCCTAGCCCTAACCCTAACCAAAACCCTAGCCCTAACCCTAAATCTAACACTAATCAATACCCTAACCCGAACCCTAAACCTAATGCTATCCCTCAGCCTAACCCTAACACATTCCCTAACCCTAACCTATCCATTATTTTAAACATAACCCTAACCCTAAAGCTAACCTAATACTAGACATAGATGTAACAATAACTCTAAAACTAGCCCCAATTGTAACCCTAGTTCTTACATTAGCCGCAGACCTAAAGCTAACACAAAACCTAGGCCTAATCCGAGACCTAACACTAGTTTAAACTCTAACCCTAGTCCTAACCCAAACCCTCACCCTAAGACTAGCCCTAACCCTATCCCTAACTCTAGTACTAACACTTTCCCTTACACTAAGAAAAACTCTAACCCTAAAGCTACCTAGTTTTAACCTAATCCTTAGCCTAACCCAAATCCTAACTCTATTATTAGTCCTAACACTAGCTCTCAATCTAGCTCTATCCCTATCCAAAACCCTAAATATAACTCTGACCCTTATTCTGACCCTAATACTTACCATAGGTCTAAACCTGACCCTAACCCTAAACCAACCCCTAACATTGGTGCTACCTGTAAATTATACCTATACCTAACCCTAACACTAGACCTAGATCTACACCTAATCCTTCATCTAGCGATAACTGTAACCCTGGCCCTAAACAAAAACCTAACCCTAGCCCTAACAATAACCCTTAACCTAACCAAAAACACTAACCCTACACCTAGACCTATCCCTAGTCTTAATGCTGGACCTAATCATAAACCTAATCCTAACCCAAACACTGACCCTTACCCTAACACAAACCCTAGCTCTAAACCATTTTTAACTGAAAGCTTAACAGTAAACTAGATGTAGCCATATCACTAAGGCTAAAACTAGCCATAACCATTAGCCAAACCCTACCTCTAACTCCATCCATTACCCTAATAATCCTAACCCTAATGCTAAACCTAGCTCTAACACTAATCCTGACTCTAACCCTAAACTTCATCCTAGTGCAAATCCTAGTTCAATCCCTAACCCATAAATATAACCTAATGCTAACACTAACCCTTGGCCGAAACCTAACCCTAAACTTAACCCTAGCCCTAATCCTAACCTTAACCCTAGCCATAACTCTATCTCTAAACCTACCCATTACCCTAACCCTAACCCCAATGATAAACCTAGCCCTAAACCTAAATCTACCCTAACCCTAACCTTAGACATAGACATAAACCTAAACCTTGTCATAGATCTAACCCTAGCTAAAACCCTAACCATTACCCTAAACCTAACCCTACACCTATCCCTAACACTACATTTAAGATGAAACCTAATTCTAACCTTAACCCTAACCTGACATCAAACCATATCCAATACCCTGAACCTAATGATAACCCTAGCCCTAATGCTAACACTAACCTTGACCCTAACTGTAACTATAACCTAGGCCTAACCCTAAACCTAACATTCGCCCTAGTGCTAAACCTAGCTCAAACCCTAAACTGTACCCTAAGCCTAAACCTAACGCTATCCCTGGGCCTAACCCTAACCCTAACCCTACCTCAAGCCTGATACTAATCATAACCCTTGCCCTAACCCTAGTTCTAACCCTCTCCATTACACTAAATATAGCCCTTACTCTAATGCTAACCCTAGGACTAAACCTAACCCTTTCACTAACTCAAAACCTATTTATTACCCTTCACCTAACCAGAACCCTAATCCTAACCCTATATTACCATATCCCTAACTCTATTGCTAATTTGAGCCCTAATCCTAAACCCTAACCTAAACCAAAACTGAAACCTGATTCTAACCCTAATAATACCCCCAGCTCTCAACCTAAACCTTATCCTAGACCTAGCCAAAAATCTAACACTCAATCTCTCCCTAACCTTAACTCTAGACCTGACACTAGCCCTAGCCCTATCCATAATTCTTGCCATAACCCTAAAACAAACCATAGCCCACAATCTAGCCCTAAACCTAGCCTTATTACTAACTCAAAACATAATCCTAGCCCTAACCATAAATCTAACCTTCGGCATAGCCCTAACACTAGCTATAACCCCATCCCTTCCCCTAAACCTAACCCTATCCCTAAACTAAACCTAAGCCTAAAACTAGGCCTAAAACTAGCACAAACCCTAGACCTAATCCTAGCCCTAATTTAGCCCTAAACCTAGCCCTAAGACTAACTCTAACTCTCACCCTATTCCTATGCCTAGTTCTAAACTCAATCATTACCATAACCCTAAAACTTGCCCTAACCTTAGCCCTAACTCAAGCCCTATCCTTAATCCTACATCTAATCCTAACTCTAAATGTAACCCTAAACCTAAGCCTAACTCTCTCATTAACACAAGCTTTAAAACTAACACTAATCCTAAAACTAGCCCTAACCTAGCCCAAGCCCTACAACAAAACAGAGCCATATCCCTAACCCTAACATTTAACCTAAACCAAACCCTAAGCCTACACCTAGCCCTAAACCTAGCTCTAATTTGAGTCCTATCTGCCACAGTCTGGCTGGGCACAAATAACCGAGCCACCACAAAGCACTTGTATGTTCAAACAGGAAATTTTATTGCCTGAACTCCACCAGCACTCCACGCACACTCCCAGGGAACTCACTCAGCTCTCCCCCGGGCTCCGCGCCAACTCTCTCGGAACCTCGCAAGAACTCCACTGGAACTCCAAAGTAGTGGGTGCATGAGGCAGCAAGAGCCACCCTATTGCCGGACAGCAAAGGTCTGTATATAACTGAATACACAGCTAAACTTAACCATTATCTTCTCAATGGCTCACTGGTGTCACTTCTCAACCACTCCCTTCTTGCAAAATGCCATGCTTCATCCTGACTCGACTGTGGCTCTCTAAACCTATCCCTAACCCTAAAACTAACCCTGACCCTTACTGTGAACCTACACTAACTCTAGCTCTAAACATCACCCAAAACCTAAACGGAACCCAAACACTAGTCCTAGCCCTAACCCTAACCCTAAAACTAGCACTAATCGTAACCCTAGTTTTACATGAGCTGTAGCCCTAACCATAGCAGTACCCTAATCCAAAACCTATCCTAATCAGAGCCCTAACCCTAGGTTTAACACTAACAATAACCATAACCCTAGCTCTAACACTTACCCTAAATCTAATGTTAACTCTAACCCTTGAAATAACCCAAAACCTAACACTAAACCTAGCCCTAGTCCTAATAATAACCCTAGCCCTTAACCTAGCTCTAATCCTATCATTACCTTAACCATAACCCTAAACCTAATTCTAACCCTAGGATAAACCTAACCCTATTCCTAACCCTAAATCTATCCATTACACTAAAACTAGCCTTAACTCTAAACCTAACCATATCCATATACCTAATCCTAATCCTAACTCTAATTCTAATTTGAGCCCTAACCTTAAAAATTAACCTAATCCAGCCCAGAACCCTGTACCTTACCCTAATAATTTCCCTACCTCTAAACCTTACCCTAAAGCTTAACTTAACCCTTACACTATACCCATAATCCCAACCCTAAATCTATCTCTGACCATAATCCTAGACCTGACATTAGCCATAGCATTAATGAAGCCCTAACCATAACACAAACCTAGCCCTAATCCTAGCCCTAAATTTAGCTTTAATCCTAACCCTAACCCTAACACTAGCCCTAACCCTAATTTTAACCCTTGCCCTAGTTCTAAACCTAGTGATAATATCATGCCAACCATAACCATAACCCTAACCCTAGCCTTAAACCTACGCTTAGCCTTAATACTAAACCCAGCTCTAAACCTAGCCCTAATGAAGCCCTAACCCTAACCCTACCAAAACCTAACCCTAAGACTAACTCTAACTCTCTCCCTAGCTCTATCCCTAGATCTAACCCTATCCCTTATGATAACCAAAACCTTAGCCCAAACCCTAGCCATAACCTAGATTTAACTCTAAATCTAAATCTAATTCTAACCATAAGCTTAAACCATCCCTATCACTAGCTTTAACGCTAATGCTAATTTGAAAACAAGCCCTAACCCTAGCCCTAGCACTCAAGCAAAACCTAGCCATAGCACTGACACCAACACTTAACCTAAACCACAGCCTAAACAGACACCTAGCCCTAACACTAGCCCTAATTCAAGTCCAAACCCTAAACTTAGAACTAATACTAACCCTGACTCTGACCCTAAAACTGACCCAAGCTCTATACATCACCCTATCCCTAAACCTAATCCTAACACTACACCTTGCCCTAAACTAACCCTAAATTAGCTCTAATTGTAATGCCAGTTCTTACATTTGCCATACCCCTAAACCTATCAGAAAAACCTAGCCCTAATCCAAGGCCTAACCCTAGTTTTAACCGTAACCCTAGCCATAACCCTAACCCTATACCTAGTGCTAAGCCTAGCTCTAAACCTATCCCTTACCCTAAATCAAACCCTCACCCTATTGCTACCCTAGTCCTAACACTAATCTTAATCCTACCCCAAACTCTAACTTTATTACTACTCCTAAACCTAGCCCTCATTTTAGTTATAAACTTATCCCAAACCCTAACACTAACCCTGACCCTTTTTCTGAATTTAACAAAAAAGCTAGGTTTAAAACTGACCCTAACCCTTATCCAAAATCTAACACTAGCCCTACCCATAACCCTATACCTAAACTTAACACTAACACTACCCATAGACCTAAGCCTAATTCTAAATATGTTCATAACCCTAGCCCTAATCCTAACAATAACCCTTAACCTAAACCAAACACTAACCCTACCTCTAGACCTAACCCTAGTTCACATTCTGGACCTAACACTAAACCTAATGCTAACCTGAACCCTGACACTTCCCCTAACAAAAACCCTAGCTCTAGCTCTAAAACTTATCCTAACGAAAAACTAACCATAACACTAGAAAACCCATAAATCTAGCCATAACCATAACTCTAGCTCTTAAGTTACTAATACACCTAACAGTAGCACTAACCTCACACAAAACCTAGCCCTAATTGTAGCCCTTAACCTAACCCTAAGCATAACTCTAATTATAAACCTAGCACTAAACCTAACCCTAACCCTTGTTCTAGCTCTGACCCTAGCTCAAATCCTTAACCTTATCATAAACATAACCCTAGCCCAAACCCAAAACCTCACCCTAAACCTAGACCAACCCTACCCTTAACCATAGCACAAACCTAGCTCTAACTCTATCCACTACCTAAACCATAACACTAAACCTAATGATAACCATAGCTCTAACCCTAATCCTAATCCCAACCTAGCCCTGACTGTAACCCTAACCCTCACTCATGCCCTAACCCTACCTCAATTCCTAATCCTTAAACATAAGCTAACCCTAACTCTAACTGAAGGCCTAACCCTAACTAACCCTAGCCCTAATCCTAACCTGAACCCTAGACATAACTCTAGGTCAAACCCTACCCATTACCCTAACCTTAAACTTAACCCTAATGATAACACTAGACCTAAAGCTAAACATACCCTAAAGATAAACATAAACCTAACACTAGAACAAACAGTGAACCTAAACCCAATCCTAACCTAAGCTAGCTCAAATACCAACCCAAACCATAAACCTAACCCTAACTTTAACCTAAACTTATCTGTAAATCTAAGGTTACATGCAAATTTATTACCCTAAACCTAATGATAATTCTAGCCCTAACCCTAACTCTAACCCTAATACTAACCATGACCATAACCCTAGCACTAACCTTACCCTAGCACTAACCCTAGCTCAAATCATAAACCATTTCCAAAACCTAATCCTAACTCTAACCCTCACCCTAACCCTGACCCTACAGCTAACTCTAGCCCTAATCCTAAGCATAAGCCTAGCCCTAACCCTAGGTCTAACCCTGTAAATTACCCTGATGATATCATAATACTAATGCTTATACTAGGCCTAACCTCAAACCTATCACAAACCAAAATCACATCTATTACTCTAAACCTAACATAAACCCTAATCCTAACCCTATCCATTACCCTAACCCTAATACTAACCTTAATGTTGATTTGAGCCCTAAACCTAAACCTTATCCTAACCCAAACCTGAAGCCTGACCATGACCCTAATAATACACCTAGCACTAAACCTGACCGTTTCCCTAAATGTAACACTTAAATTTGACCTAGCAATAAACCTAACCCTAAGACTCTCTGCCTAACTGTAAACCTAGACCTGACATTAGCCATAACCCTAATTCTTTCCATAAACCTAACACAAAACCTATCTCTAATCCTAGTGTTAAACCCAGCCTTAATCCTAACCCAAACCATAACCCTAGCCCTAACCCTAAAGCTAATCATAAAACTAGCCCTAACCCTAACCACAGCACTAAAACAAAACCAAGCAACAGGCCTAACACTAAACCTTAACTTAAACCAAACACTAGCACTACACCTAGAACTAACCCTAGTCCTAATTCAAGTCCTAATCCTAACCTTAAATATAACCCTGACCCTGACTCATATCTTAACACTCACCCTAGCTCTAAACAGCACCCTAAACTTATACCAAAACCTAACAGTAACCCTAGCCCTATTTCGAATCCTAACCCTAACCGTAAAACTATCTCTGACCTGACTCATTTCCTAACACTGTCTCAAGCTATAAATATCAATCTAACTTTAAACCTAACCCTAAAACTGACCTACCCCTAACCTAACCCTAAAACTAACCCAAATTGTAACCCTAGTTTTTATATTTGTCATTGCACTAACCCTAGCCTTAAAACTAACATAAAAATTAGCCCAAATCTGAGCCCTAAACCTAGCTTTGACCCTAATGATAACCCTAACCCTAGCCCTAAAACTACGTCTAACACTATCACTTACCCTAATCAGAACATGAACCCTAATGGTAACCCTAGACCTATTCCTAACTCTTAGGCTAAACAAATATTAACCCTATTAATAATCTTAATCTTATATCTCATTCTAGCTCTAACCCTATCCAAAACCCTAAACCTAACTTTGGCCCTTATTCTGACCATAACACAAACCCGAGGTTGAAACCTGTCCCTAACCCTAAACAAAACCCTACACTCTCGTCTGGTAACCTTATACCTAAACCTAACACTACCATTATCCCTAGATCATAACCTAATTCATACATATAGCCTTAAAGTTAGCTCTAGACCTAAACAAAAACCTACCCTTAGCCATCACAATAACCCTTAACCTAAGCCAAACACTACCTCTACCTCTAGATCTAAACCTAGTCCTTAATCCGGCTATAACCCTAACCCAAACACTGTCCCTTTCTGTAACACAAATCCTAGCTTTAAAATTTATGCTAACCCAACATCTAGCTGTAAACCTAACACTAGACCTAGGCATAACCTTAAATCTAGGTCTTACATTACATAAAACCCTAATATTAGCCATAAACCTCACACAAAACCTAGCTCTAAGTGTAACCCTAGCCCTAACCCTAGACCTAACCCTAACCCTAACCCTTGCTTTAACTCTAACCCTAGCTCAAACACTAACACTTACCCAAATATAACTCTAGACCTAACCCTAACCCTAACCCTAGTATTAATCCTAAACATAACCAAGGCCAAACCCTAGTTCTAACTCTATCCATTACCCTAAACATACCCGTAACCCTAATGCTAAACCTAGCTCTAAACTAAACCCTAACCCTAAACTTAGATGTCACACTAAACCTAACCATTGCCCTAGCCCTAACCATAGCTCAAACCCTAACACTTACCCTAAACCTAACCCTAACACTAACCCCAGGCTTAACCCTAACCCTAACCCTAATCCTAGCCAAAACCCTAGGCCTAAACTTATCAATTATCCTAAACGTAAGTCTAATCCAAATGCTAACACTAGGCCTAATTCTAAACCTATCACTAACACTAACCCTATCCATTTCCTAAAAGTAACCTGAACACTAAACCTAACCTTATTAATTACCCTAAACCAATCCCTACCCTAATGCTAAATCAAGCCCTAAACCTAAACCATAACCTAAACTATACCCTAAACAAGACACTTTTCCTAACAATACACTGAGCTTTAAACTGGATGATTTCCCGAAACCTAACCCTTACAATAGACCTAGCTATAAACCTAACCTTAACACTAACCTTAAGGGAATTAGCCATAGACCTAATTCTCAACCTAAACCTAACACAAATCCAAGCCCAATCCCTAATTTCAACCCTTGCCTTAGTTGTGAACCTAGGTATAACCACTTCCCTTCGCCTAACCCTAGCCCTAATCTAACACTAACAGTAACACTAACACTAACACTAACCCTAACCCTAACACTAACCCTAGCTCTAATCCTAGCCCTAATTTAGTGCTAATCTTAACCCTAAATCTAACTCTACCCTTAGACTAACTCTAATTCTTGCCCTAGACCTATTTCTAGTGCTAACTCTATCTATTACCATAATGCTAACACTAACCCTAACTTAACCCCTAAACTGAGCCCAATTCCTAACCTTAGATCTAACATAACTCTAAATATAAATCAAAAGCTAAGCCTGAACATTACCCTACCACTAGCCCTAACACTATTGCTAATCCTAAAACTAGTTCTAAACATAGCTCTAGTTCTAAAACAAAACTGAGCCCTAGCCCTAACCCTAACACTAACTTAATTGTAACCTCAGACTTGACATTAGAACTAGCCCTAATATTGCCCTAACCCTAACACAATACCTAGCCCCACACCTACTCATAACTCAAGCCTTATTTCGAGTGTTATGCCTAACCCTAAAACTAACACTGACCTTGACTCTGAACCTAACACTAATTGTATATCAAATCATCATTCTAACACCAGACCTGGCCCTAACCCTAAACCTAAATCTAGCCCTATAGTAACTCTAGTTCTTATATTATTAGCCATAGCCCTACCCTAACCCTAACCTAATCTAAAAATTAGCCCTGACCCTAAACCTAACACTAGCTCTAATCCTAACCTAAATCTAAACCTAATCCAAACCCTAGCCTTAATCCTAAACATATTCCTAGACCTAACTCTAGTTATAATCTTATTTATTACCTTAACCCTAACCCTAACCTTAATACTAATCCTAGGATAACCCTAACTCTATCCATAACCCTAACACTATTCATTACCCTAACCCTAACCTGAACCCTAAACTGAACCATATCCATTATCTTAACCCTAAACATAATCATAACCTAATTTGTGCTCTAACCCTAAACCTTAACCTTAACATACCTTAAATGTCACCCTGACCCTAATAATAGCCCTATCTCCAAAAGTAACCATTACTCTCAACCTAACCTTTACACTATACATAGCCATAAACTTAACCCTGAAATTATCCCTAAACGTAACCATAGATCTGACATTAGACATAGCCCTAATGTTAGCCCTTATGCTAAAAAAATGTCCTAATCCTGACACTAAACCTAGCCTTAATCCAAACCCTTACCCTAACACTAGGCCTAACCCTAAAGTGAACCATCACCATAGCCCTTAACCTAGCTATAAGATCATACTGTACCCTGACCCTAATTCTAACCCTAGCCCTAAACCAAGGCCTAGCCCTAATACTAAACCTAGCTCTAATCCTAGAACTAATTTAGTGCTAACCGTAAACCTAATCATACCCCTAACCCTAAGACTAACTCTAACTCTTGCCCTAGACCTAGACCTAGTTATAACATTATCCCTTACCATGACCCAAAGGCTAGCCCTAATCCTAGCCCCAATCTTAGCCCTAGCCCTGAACCTAGATCTAAGCCTAACTCTAAATCTAACCCTAATCTTAAACCTAAACCTCACCCTAACACTAGCCCTAATCCTAATGCTAATACGAAAACTATCCCTCACCATAGCCATAGCTTTCAAGCAAAACTGAGCTACAGCTCTAATCCTAAACCTTAACCTAAACCAAACCCAAACACTACACCTAGCCCTTACCCTAGCACTAATTTGAGTCCTAAAACTAACTGTACAACTAATAATGACCCTGACTCTGATCATAAAACTAACCTTAGCTCTAAACATCACCTTAACACTAAATCTAACCCGAACACTAAATCTAGCCCTAACCTTAATCCTAAAACTAGCCCTAATCATAATGCCAGGACTTACATTAGCAATAGACATAAATCTAACACAAAACCTAGCCTTAATCTGAACCTTAACCCTAGCTTTAACCCTAATGCTAACACTAACTCTAACCCTAACTCTAGCTCTAACCCTATCACTTACCCTATGCAAACCCTCACCCTAATGCTTTAGTCCTAACACTAATCCTTAGCCTACCCAAAACTCTAACTCTATTTCTAGACATAACCCTAGGCCTCATTCTATCTCTAACCCTAACCCAAACCCTAAGCCTATCCCTGACCCTTATTCTGACCCTAACACTAACCCTAGGTCTAAGCCTGACCCAAAACCTAAGCCAAACAATAACACTAGCCCTAGGGGTAAACCTATACATAAATCTAACCATAACATTAACACTAGACCTAAACTTAATCCTAAATATAGCCATAACTCTAGCCCTAGCCCTAAACCAAAACCTAGCTCTAGCACTAACAATAACCATTAGTCTAATGCAATGATTAATACCCCTAGAACTATCCCTAGTAAAATTGTACTTCTAACCATAAATCCAATGCTAACCTGAACACTGACACTTACCCTAACACAAACCCTAGCTCTAAACCTTATTCTAACCCAAAATATACCCCTAACACTAGAGCTAGCATAACCCTAACCTTAAAACTAGCCATAACCATAGTCCTAGTTCTTACATTACCCATAGTCCAAATGCTAGCCATAAACCTCCCCCCAAAACCAAGCCCTAAATGTAGCAGTAAAACTAGCTGTAAGCCTAAACCTACCCTTAGCCCTAGCCTTAACCCTCACACTTGCCTAGCCTAACCTTAGCTGAAACACTAACTCTTACCCTAAATGTAACCCTAACCATAACCCTTACTCTAATCCTAACTGTAACCATAACACAAATCCTACCTGAAATTCTATCCAGTACCTTAAATATAACCATAACACTAATGCTAAACATAGCCCTAACTCTAACCCTAATTCTAACCATAGCCCTGACTCTAACCCAAAACCTCACCCTAGCCCTAACCATAAACACTTAACCTAAACCCAACCCTAACACTAACCCTATGCCTAACCCTAACCCTAGTCCTAATCCTAACTTTAACCCAATCCCTAACACTAGCACTAACTCTATCCATTACCCTACACATAAGCCTATCCCAAATGCTAACCCTAGGCCTAAACCTAACACTATCCCTAAAACTAACCCTATACATTACTCTATACCTAACCTGAACCATAAACCTAATCCTATTCATTACTCTAACCCTAACCCTTATGCTAATTTTAGCCCTAAACCTAAACCTTAACCTAAAGTAAACCCTAACCTGGACTTTGACCCTAATAATACACCCAGCTCTAAACCTGACCCTTACACTAAACTTTGCACTAGAACTAGCCATAAACCTAACGCTAACCATAACCCTAGACCTGAAATTAATCCTAGCCATAATTCTAGCCCTTACCCTAACACAAAACATAGCCCTCATCCTAGCCCTAAACCTAGCCTTAATCCTAATCCAAACCCTGACGTTGGCTCTATCCCCAATTTTAACCCTGGACCGAGCCCTGAACCTAACTATAAGCCATAAAACTAACTCCTAACATCCCCTAAAGCAAACCCTAACAATTACACAAACCCTAACACTAGCCTTAACCATAGGCCTAACAATAACACTAACCGTAGCACAAAACCTAGCACTAATTTATCCCTAACTCTAACCCTACCCCTAACCCTAGTCCTAAGACTAACTCACTCTCACCCTAGCCCTATTTCTATTTCTAACCCTATCCGTTACCTTAGCCCTAACCTTATCCCTCATCTTAGCCATAGCCCTAAACCTAGATCTAACCATAACTCTAAATCTAACCTTAAACTTAGGCCTAAACCTCACCCTACCACTATCCCTAATACCATTGCTAATCCTATAAATAGCCCTAACCCTAGTCCTAGCCCAAAAACCAAATGGAGCCATTGCTCTAACACTAAACCTTAACCTAAACCAAACCCTAATTCTACAACTAGCCATAACACTAGCTCTAATTCAAGTCCTAGGCCTAAAATAACCATAGCTTTAATATCACCCTAATCCTAAAGCTAGTGCTAACACTAGACCATCCCAAATCCCATCCCTATAACTAACCCTAATCATAAACCTAGTTCTTTCTATGGCCCTAGCCCTAACTTTAGCCTTAACCTTAACACAAAAATAGCCCTAATCTGAGCCTTAATACTAGATTTTACCCTATCCCTAACCCTAACCCTAGTCCTAAAACTAACCCTAACTCTATCCCTAACCGTATCCCTTACCCTAAGCCAAACCCTATCCATAATGCTAACCCTAATCCTAATTATCCCTAATCCTAATCCTTAACCTAACCCTATTTCTAGTCCTAACCCAAGCACTCATTCTAGCTCTAATTCTAACCCAAAACCTAACCCTAAACTTCACCCTTATTCTTACACTAACATTAATTATAGGTCTAAACCAGAATCTAACCCTAAACCAAACCCTAAAACAAGCCTTATATCAAGCTTATACCTAAACCAAACCCTAACAGTATCCCTAAATCTAAACCAAATTGTAAATCTAGAAATAACTCTAGCCCTAGACCTAAACAAAGACTTAGTCCTAGCCTTAACATTAATCCTTAACCTAAAACATATTCTAACCCAACCACTAAAACTTACCTTGTCCTAATTCTGTCTTTCACCCTAAGCCTAACTCTAACCTGAACACTGACCTTGCCTTTAACAGTAAACCTAGCTCTAAACCTGAGCCTAACCAACATCTAAACTTAACACTAGAACTAGCAATAACTCTAACCCTAAAACTAGCCCTAATCATAACCTAGCTCTTTTATTACCCATAGCCCTAACCCTAGGCATAAAGCTAACACAAAACCTAGATCTTATCCTAGGCCTAAACTTAGCCTTAGGTGTAACCCTGTCACAAACCATAGCCCTAACCCTACCCTAACTCTTGCTTTAGTCCTAACCCTGGCTAAAATCGTAACCCTTACCCTAAATATAAGCCTACACCTATCCCTAAATCTAACCCTAAACCTAGCCCTAATCCTAACTTTAATTAGGCACTAAACCTAGCTCTAATGATACCCATTACCCTAAACATAACCGTAACTCTATTGATAACCCTAGGCCTAAACCTAACCCTAAACCTAACAAGAAAACTAATCCTAGACCTAACCCTAAACCTCACCCTCACCATAGACCTAACCCTTGCTCAAACCCTAACCCTTATCATAAACCTACCCATAACCATAGACCTAATCCTAAGCCTAAACCTCAATCTAACTCTAATCATAAACCTAAACCTACATCTAATCTTACCCTAACCCTAACTATACACCTAATGATGACCATAGCCCTAATCTTAACCCTAACCCTAACCATACTCTAATCTTATCCCTAGATCTAACCCTAAACCTAACGCTTGCCCTAGCCCTAAACTTAGCTCAAAACCCAAAACTTACACTAAACATAACCATAATCCTAACCCTAGATCTAATCCTAACCCTAACCCTAACTCAAGGCATATTTCTAACCATAAACCTAGCCCTAAGCTTAGCTATATACCTATCCATTATCCTAACCATAACCCTTACCAAATGCTAACTCTACACCTGTTCCTAACCCTAACCTTATCAATTACCCTTAACTTAAACTGAAATCTAAATAATAACCTATCATTACCCTAACCCTGACCCTAAAGCTAATTAGAACCCTAAACCTAAAGTCTAACTTCAAACAAACTCTAAATCTGAACCTTACTCTAAGAATTCCCCTAGCTCTAAACTTGACCCTTACCCTAAACCTAACCATTACACTTGACCTAGCCATAAAACATTCCAAATCTATCCCCAACAGTAACCCTAGACCTGACATTAGCACTAGCCCTAATACTAGCTCTAACACTAGCACAAACCCCAGCCTTTATCCTAGACCTAAACCTAGTCTTAATCCTAACCCTAACCCTAAACTTAGGCCTAACCCTAACACTAAACCTAGCCTTAATCTTAGCCCTAACCCTAGCCCTAATCTTAACCCTAATTTATACCTATACCTAAACTTAGCCCTAACCCTAGCCCTAAGACTAAGACTAACTCTAACTCTCATCCTTTCCCCATGCCTAGTTCTAACACTATCCCTTACTGGAACAATACTCCTAGCCATAAACCTAGCCCTATCCTTACCCCTAGCCCTAACCAGATATAATGCTAACTCTAAATCTAACTTTAACCTTAAGCCTAAACCTAAACCTAACACTAGCCCTAACCCTAATGCTAATCCTAAAACTAGTCATAGTTTAGCTCTAGCCCTAAAACAATTCCCAGAAATAGCCCTAAACCTAACCCTTAACCTAAACCAAACCCTAAGCCTCACCCTAAACTTAGACCTAATTTGAGTTTTAAGCTGAACCAAAAACTAACTCTGAACCTGAATCTGACCATAACACTAACCTTACCTCTAAAGATTACCCTAACCCTAAACTTAAACCAAACTGTAGACCTAGCCCCAACCCTAAACCTAAATTTAGCCTTAAATATAACCATGGTACTTACGTTAGAAGTAACACTAACCCTTGCACTAACTTAACACAAAAGCTAGCCCTAACCCAAGCTTTAACCCTAAAATTAACCCTAATTGTAACCCTACTTCTTACATAAGCTATTACTCTAACCCTAGCCCTAGTCCTAACACAAAAACTAGCACTAATCTGAGCTCTAAACCTAGCTTTATCCCTAACCCTAGCCCCAATCCTAGCTCTAACTCTATCCCTTACCCTAAGCCAAACCCAAACACTAATTCTAATCCTAATTCTTACCCTAATCCTTAACCTAACCCAAACCCTAATTTTATTACTAGTCCTAACTCTAGCCCTCATTCTAGCTCTAACCATAATCCAAACCCTAATCCTAACCCTGACCCTTATTTTGACCCTAACACTAATCTTAGGTCTAAACCTGAACCTAACCCTAAACCAAACTCGAACACTAGCCCTAGACCTAAACCTAATTGTAAATCTTGCCATAGCTCTAGCCCTAGACCTAAAGAAAAACCTAGACCTAGCCCTAATAATAACCCTTAGCCTAAACCAAACACTAACTCTTCCTCTAGACCTAACCCTAGTCCTAATTCTGGCTTTAATTCTAACCATAATCCTAATCTGAACACTGACCCTGACACTAACATTAATCCTAGCTCTAAAAATCACCCTAACCTTGAAACTATCCCTAGCCCTAACATTAACCATAAAACTAGCCCTAATCATAACAAGTTCTTAATTTAGCAATAACCATAACCTATTGCAAAACCTAGCCCTAATACAAGCCCTACCCTATTTTTAACTGTAAAGCTAATCCTAATGCTAAACATAGCCCTAACCCTAAGCCTAAGCCTAACCTTAGATCCAATCCTAAGCATAACCCTAGCCCTAACCCTAGCTCTAACCCTATCCATTACCCTAAGGATAACCCTAACCCTTATGCTTACCCTAGGCCAAACACTAATTTTATGTCCATCCCTAACCCTATCCATTACCCTACACCTAACTTGAACCCAAACCAAAAACTATCTTTAACCTAATGCAAACTCGAGACTTAAAAATAAACCATAACCTAACCTAAACCCTAACCTTCACCCGAATAATACCCCTACCTCTAACCCTACCCTAACCATAAACCTAACCCTTACAATAGACCTAGATATAAACCTAACCCTGAAACTATCTCTAACTTTAATCCTAGACCTGACATTAGCCCTAGCTCTAATCCTCGTCCTAACCCTAACACAAACCTTAACCCATAACCTAGACATAATCCTTGCCTTCATCATAACCCTAACCCTAACCCCAACATTAATTCCAACCCTCACCCGATCCCTAAAACTAGGTACGAACTAATCCCTTACCCTAAACGTAACCCTAATCCAAACCCTAACACTAAACCTAGCCCTAACCCTAGGCCTAACTCTAACATTAACACTTGAAATAATCCCAGACCTAATTTACCCATATCCCTAACACTAAACATATCCCTAGCCCTAGGAATAACTATAACTCTTGCCTCAGACCTATAGGATAGTTATTAAATTTTCCCTTACCATCACCCTAAACCTAGACCTAATCTTAGCCCTTACCCTAGATCTAGCCCTAAAACAAAACCTAGTTTTAGCCCTAACCCTAACCATTAACAGAAACCAAACCCTGACCTTACACCTAGCCTTAATGCTATCCTATCCCTAATTCTAATCCTAACCCTAAACTGAGAACTAACCCTGACCCTGACTGTGACCCTACACAAAACCTAGTTCTAAAATCATTGTAACCATAAATCTAAATCTAACACTATACCTCGCCTTAGCCCTAACCTTATAACTAGCACTAATCATAACCTTATTTTGTACATTAGCCACAGTCTTAACCGTGGCCCTAACCTAACCCCAAACCTAGCCTTAAGCATAGTCCTTATCCTAATAATAACCGTTACCTTAAACCTAACACTAACCCAAACACAAGCCCTAATTCTATACGTAACCCTAGCCCTAAACTTAGGTCTAACTCTATCCATTACCCTAATGATAACCCTAACATTTATGCTAACCCTAGGCCTAACCCTATCCCTACCCATTACACTAAACCACAACTAATCCCTAAACCTAACAGTGTCATTAACCTAACACTAAATCTAATGCTAATTTGAGCCCTAGACTTAATCCCTAACCTAACCCAAACCCTAACCTTGATTCTGAACCTAATAATAACCCCAGCTCTAAAACTGACCCTTACTCTAAACCTAACACTTGTACTAACACTAAATGTATCCCTAATTGTAACCATAGACCTGACTTTAGCCCTAGAGCTAATTGTAGCCCTAAACCTAGTACAAATAAGAGCCCTCATCCTAGCCCTAAATCCTAGTGTTAATCATGACCTTAACCCTAACCATGGCCCTAACCCTAATATTAACCCTCGCCAAGCCCTCAATTTTTCTATAACCCTTTCCATTAAATTAACCTAACCCTAACTCTAATTTTAAACCTAGGCCTAAACCTAACCGTAGACCTAATTTAACCCTATCCCTAACCATAACCCTAAACCTATCCATAAGATGAACTATAACTCTCACACTAGACCTATCACTAGTTCTAACCCTATTCCTTACCACAAACATAACCCTAGCCCTAAACATTGTCCTAACCCTTGCCCTACCTTAGCCCCAGCACTAACCTTAGATCAACACCTATCTCTAACACTAACCATAACCTGAAGCCTAAGCCTAATTACCAAACACTAGTCCTAAGCCTAACACTAATTCTAAAACTAGCCCGAACCCTAGCCCTTGTTGAAAACAAAACTGAGCCATAGCTCTAACACTAATCTTTAAACTAAACGAAACCCTAACCATACACCTACCCCTAACCCTAGACCTAATTTGAGGTTTAAGCCAAACCCTAAAACTAACTCTGACCCTGACTCTGTCAATAACATTGACTCTAGCTCTAAACATCACCCTGACCTTAAACCTAACACTAACACTCAACCTAGCCCTAATCTTAACCCTAAAATTAGCCCTAAATGTAACTCTACTACTTACATTAGCCATAACCCTAAACCTAGCACTAACTTAACTTGAAACCTAGTTATATTCTGAGCCCTATCCTGAGCTTTAAACCTAACCCTAGCCCTAACCATAACCCTAGCCCTAACCCTAGTCTAACCCTATCCATTACCATAAACATGATCCTAACCCTAATGCTAACCCTATGTCTAAACCTAATGCTATCTCTAATCCTATATCTATCCATAAACCTAAACCTAACCTGAACCCTGATACTAACCCTATCGTTACTCTAACCCTAACCTAATGCTAATTCAATCCCTAACTTTAGACCTTAACCTATCACAAACCTTAACACAGGCCTTGTCCATAATAATACCCCAAACCTGACCAACACCTAAAGCTAACCCTTACACTAGATGTAGACATAATCCTGAACATAAAATTATCTTTAAACATAATTCTAGACCTGAAATTAGCCATACCCTAAATCCTAGCCCTAACCCTAAAACAAACACTAGCCATCATCCTAGCACTAAACCTAGCCTTAATCATAACCCTAACCGTTACAAAATCTCAAACCCTAATTCTAAATATCACCCTTCCTCTAAACCTAGCTATAACATTATCCCTTACCCTAAACATAATACTAACTCAAATCCTACTCTATATTTAAGCTGAACACTAACCATAACCCTAATTTTAGCCCTAATTTATCCATTTCCCTAACCAAAGACCTAAGACTAACTCCAACTCACATTAGCCCTATCCCTAGTTATAACCCTATTACATACCATAATCTAAACCTAGCCCTAACCCTTGCTCTATCCTCAGTCCCAACCCTAAAAAGAGATGTAACTCTAAACCTAAATCTAACCTTAAACATAAGCTTAAGCCTAACACTAGCCCTAACCATTACACTAATCATAAAATTAGCACTAACCCTAACCCTAGCAGTGAAACAAAACCAAGCAATAGCCCTAACCTTAACTTAAACCACCCTAACACTACATCTAGACCTAACCCTAGCCCTCAATTCGACTCCTAACCCTAACCTCACAACTAACTCTGACACAGACTCTTATCCTAACGCTCACCCTAGCTCTAGAACTCATTCTAACTTTAAACCAAAACTTACCAGTAACCCTATCCCTAATTCGAGTCCTAACCCTAACTCTGACCCTCATTCATATCCTAACACTAACCCTAGCTCTAAATATCACTCTAACTTTAAACCTAACCCTAACATTAGACCTAGCCTTAACTCTAAGCCTAAAACTAACCCTAACGGTAACCTTAGTTCTTACATTAGCTATTGCCCAAACCCTAGCCCTAACCCTAAAACAAAAACGTGCCCTAAATAAACTCTATACCTAGCTTTAACCCTGACCCTAACCCTAATTTTAGCTCTATCGCTATCCCTTACCCTAAGCAAGATTCTAAACCTAATGGTAACCTAAATATATTCCTAATTGTTAGGCTAACCAAAATCCAAACACTTTTTTTTTTTCATTCATCTATTTTTTTTTTGGTCGTTCAAAACATTACATAGTCCTAGATATATCATATTTCACACTTTGATTCAAGTGGGTTATGAATCCCGATTTTTACCCCGTATACAGATTGCAGAATCACATCAGTTACACATCCATTGATTTACATGTTGCCATACTAGTGTCTGTTGTATTCTGCTGCCTTACTTATCCTCTACTATCACCACTCCCCTCCCCTCCCCTCGACTCTTCTCTCTCTACCCCCTCTACTGTCATTCATTTCTCCCCCTTGTATTATTTTTCTCTTTCCCTTCACTTCCTCTTGTATGTAATTTTGTATAACCCTGAGGGTCTCCTTCCATTTCCATACAATTTCCCTTCTCTCTCCCTTTCCATCCCACCTCTCATCCCTGTTTAATGTTAGTCTTCTTCTCATTCTCTTCGTCCCTACTCTGTTCTTAGTTACTCTCCTTATATCAAAGAAGACATTTGGCATTTGTTTTTTAGGGATTGGCTAGCTTCGCTTAGCATAATCTGCTCTAATGCCATCCATTTCCCTGCAAATTCTATGATTTTGTCATTTTTTAATGCAGAGTAATACTCCATTGTGTATAAATGCCACATTTTTTTATCCATTCGTCTATTGAAGGGCATCTAGGTTGGTTTCACAGTCTTGTTATTGTGAATTGTCCTGCTATGAACATCGATGTAGCAGTGTCCCTGTAGCATGCTCTTTTTAGGTCTTTAGGGAATAGACTGAGAAGGGGAATAGCTGGGACAAATGGTGGTTCCATTCCCAGCTTTCCAAGAAATCTCCATACTGCTTTCCAAATTGGCCACACCAATTTGCAGTCCCACCAGCAATGTACAAGTGTACCCTTTTCCCCACATCCTCACCAGCACTTGTTGTTGTTTGACTTCATAAAGGCTGCCAATCTAACTGGAGTGAGATGGTATCTTAGGGTGGTTTTGATTTGCATTTCTCTGACCGCTAGAGATGGTGAGCATTTTTTCATGTACATGTTGATTGATTGTATGTCCTCCTCTGAGAAGTGTCTGTTCAGGTCTTTGGCCCATTTGTTGATTGGGTTATTTGCTATCTTATTGTCTAATTTTTTGAGTTCTTTGTATACTCTGGATATTAGGGCTCTATCTGAAGTGTGAGGAGTAATGATTTGTTTCCAGGATGTAGGCTCTCTATTTACCTCTCTTATTGTTTCTTTTGCTGAGAAAAAACTTTTTAGTTTGAGTAAGTCCCTTTTGTTGATTCTAGTTATTAACTTTTGTGCTATGGGTGTCCTATTGAGGAATTTGGTGCCCGACCCCACAGTATGTAGATCGTAGCCAACTTTTTCTTCTATCAGAGGGCGTGTCTCTGATTTGATATCAAGCTCCTTGATCCATTTTGATTAACTTTTGTGCATGGCGAGAGAAAGGGATTCAGTTTCATTTTGTTGCATATAGATTTCCAGTTTTCCCAGCACCATTTGCTGAAGATGCTATCCTTCCTCCATTGCATGCTTTTAGCCCCTTTATCAAATATAAGATAGTTGTGGTGTTGTGGATTGGTTTCTGTGTCCTCTATTCTCTACCATTGGTCCACCCGCCTGTTTTGCTACCAGTACCATGCTGTTTTTGTTACTATTGCTCTGTAGTATAGTTTGAAGTCTGGAATTGCTATACCGCCTGAATCACACTTCCTGCTTAGCATTGTTTTTGCTATTCTGGGTTTTTATTTTTCCATATGAATTTCATGATTGCTTTCTCTATTTCTACAAGAAATGCCATTGGGATTTTGATTGCCATTGCATTAAACCTATAGAGAACTTTTGGTAATATCGCCATTTTGATGATGTTAGTTCTGCCTATCCATGAACAGGGTATATTTTTCCATCTTCTAAGATCTTCTTCTATTTCTCTCTTTAGGGTTCTGTAGTTTTCATTGTATAAGTCTTTCACCCCTTTTGTTAGGTTGATTCCCAAGTATTTTTTTTTTTTTAAGATATTGTGAATGGAGTGGTTGTCCTCATTTCCATTTCTGAGGATTTGTCGCTGATATACAGGAATGCCTTTGATTTATGTGCATTGATTTTATATCCTGCCACTTTGCTGAATTCATTTATTAGCTCTAATAGTTTCTTTGTAGAGCCTTTTGGGTCTGCTAGGTATAGAATCATGTCACCTGCGAATAGTGATAATTTAAGTTCTTCTTTTCCTATTTTTATGCCTTTAATTTCTTTAGTCTGTCTAATTGCTCTGGCCAGTGTTTCGAGAACTATGTTGAACAGAAGTGGTGAGAGAGGGCATCCCTGTCTTGTTCCAGATTTTAGGGGGAATGCCTTCAATTTTTCTCCATTCAGAATGATGCTAGCCTGAGGCTTAGCATAGATTGCTTTTACGATATTGAGATATGTTCCTTTTATCCCTAGCTTTTCTAGAGTTTTGAACATAAAGGGATGCTGTACTTTGTCGAATGCTTTTTCCGCATCTATTGAGATGATCATATGGTTCTTATTTTTAAGTCTATTGATGTGGTGAATAACATTTATTGATTTCCGTATATTGAACCAGCCTTGCATCCCAGGGATGAATCCTACTTGATCATGGTGCACATTTTTTTTGATATGTTTTTGTATCTGACTCACCAGAATTTTGTAGAGGATTTTTGCATCTAGGTTCATTAGAGATATTGGTATGTAGTTTTCTTTCTTTGAAGTGTCTTTGTCTGGTTTAGGTATCAGGGTGATGTTGGCCTCGTAGAATGAATTTGGAAGTTCTCCCTCTTTTTCTATTTCCTGAAGTAGCTTGAAAAGTATTGGTATTCATTCCTCTTTAAAGGTTTTGTAAAACTCTGCTGTATACCCGTCCGGTCCAGGGCTTTTCTTAGTTTGTTGTCTTTTGATGGATTCTTCTATTTCCTCAATTGATATTGGTCTGTTTAGGTTTTCTATATCCTCCTGACTCAATCTGGGCAGATCATATGACTTAAGAAATTTATCGATGCCTTCACTATCTTCTAATTTATTGGAGTATAAGGATTCAAAATAATTTCTGATTATCTTCTGTATTTCTGAAGTGTCTGTTGTGATATTGCCTTTTTCATCCCGTATGCTAGTAATTTGAGTTTTCTCTCTTCTTCTCTCCTTAGCATGGCTAAGCGTCTGTTGATTTTATTTATTTTTTCAAAGAACCAACTTTTAGTTTTGTCAATTTTTTCAATTGTTTCTTTTGTTTCAATTTCATTAATTCCAGCTCTGATTTTAATTATTGCTTTCCTTCTACTTCTTTTGCTGTTGTTTTGCTCTTCTTTTTCTAGGATTTTGAGATGAAGTACGAGATGATTTATTTGTTGTTTTTTTTTTCTTTTTTTAAGCAATGAACTCCAAGCAATGAATTTTCCTCTTAGAACTGCTTTCAATGTGTACCATAGATTCCGGTATGTTGTGTCTGTGTTTTCATTTATCTCTAAGAATTTTTTAATTTCCTCCTTGATGTCTTCTATATCCCATTGATCATTCAGTAACCTATTGTTCATTCTCCAAGTGATGCATGATTTTTCCTTCCTTCTTTTATCGTTGATTTTCAGTTTCATTCCATTATGATCAGATAAGATGCATGGTATTATCTCTACTCTTTATATTGTCTAAGAGTTGCACTGTGACATAATATATGATCTATTTTTGAGAAGAATCCATGTGCTGGTGAGAAAAAAAGTGTAACTGCTTGATGTTGGGTGGTATATTCTATATATGTCAATTAAGTCTATGTTATTAATTGTGTTATTGAGTTCTATAGTTTCCTTATTCAACTTTTGTTTGGAAGATCTGTCCAGTGGCGAGAGAGGTGTGTTGAAGTCTCCCATGATTATTGTATTAGATTATTGTATTGGTCTATTAGAGTCTTGAACTTGAGAAGAGTTTGTTTGATGAACATAGCTGCACCATTTTTGGGGGCATATATATTTATGATTGTTATGTCTTGTTGGTGTATGGTTCCCTTGAGCAGTATGTAGTGTCCCTCTTTATCCATTTTGATTAACTTTGGCTTGAAATCTATTTTATTTGATATGAGTGTTAACACTCCTGCTTGTTTCCGAAGTCCATATGAGTGATATGATTTTTTCCAACCTTTCACCTTCAGACTATGTATGTCTTTTCCTATCAAATGCATCTCCTGTAGGCAGCATATTGTTGGGTCTTGTTTTGTGATCCATTCTACTAGCCTGTGTCTCTTAATTGGTGAGTTTAAGCCATTAACATTTAGGGTCATTATTGAGATATGGGTTGCTCTTCCAGCCATATTTGTTTATTTATGTTACTAAACATGGTTTGTTTTCCTCTTTGATTATCCCCACCCTTTACTGTCCTACCTCCCACTGTTGGTTTTAATTATTATTTTCCATTTCCTCTTTCTGTAATGTTTTGCCAAGGTTGTTTTGAAGAGATCATTTTCTAGCTGCAAATTCTTTTAACTTTTGTTTATCGTGGAAGGTTTTAATTTCATCTTCCATCCTGAAGCTTAATTTCACTGTATACACAATTCTTGGTTGGAACCCATTTTCTTTCAGTGTTTGAAATATGTTATTCCAGGATCTTCTAGCTTTCAGAGTCTGTGGTGAAAGATCAGCTGTTATTCTGATTGGTTTACCCCTAAATGTAATCTGCTTCCTTTCTCTTGTAGCTTTTAAAATTCTCTCCTTATTCTGTATGTTGGGCATCTTCATTATCATGTGTCCAGGTGTGGATCTCTTATGATTTTGCACATTCGGCGTCCTGTAGGCTTCTAGGATTTGGGATTCTGTCTCATTCTTCAAGTCTGGGAAGTTTTCTCATATTATTTCATTGAATAGATTGTCCATTCCTTTGGTTTGAACCTCTATACCTTCTTGTATCCCAATGACTCTTAAGTTTGGTCTCTTTATGATATCACATATTTCTTGGATGTTCTGCTCATGGTTTCTTAACAGTCTTGCTGAGCTGTCTATGCTCTTTTCAAGTTGAAATACTTTGTCTTCATTGTCTGATGTTCTATCTTCTAAGTGTTCTACTCTGCTGGTAGTATTCTCAATTGAGTGTTTAAGTTGGTTTATTGCTTCCTGCATTTCTAGGATTTCTGTTTGTTTGTTTTTTATAACCTCTATCTCCCTGTATATTTGATCTTTTGCTTCCTGGATTTGTTTGTGTAATTCATTGTCGGAGTGATCTTTCATTGTCTGATTTTGCTGTCTGATGTCTTCCTTGAGACTCCAGATCATCTGAAGCATGTATATCCTGAATTCTTTATCTGACATTCCATCTGCTGCAGCTGTTACCTCTTCTAAATTTGAGTTGACCTGCATTGTTTGT
>NW_026694299.1:0-49723 GCF_021218885.2 Marmota monax | reverse complement strand
CGAGTCAGCTCTCCCCTGGCTGCTACTGTATAGGTGCTCCCCCAGACATCCAGGTGCCAGGAGTGTCCTGCCTAGAGGGGCCAGTCCCTTCTACCTGGCTGCAGTGGTGTAAGAACTCCCCTAGTCACCCAGGTGAAAGAGGTCTCCCTCAAGGAGGGACATATCCCCTCTATCCTGGATATGGTGGTATATGAGCTCACCCAACATACCCACATGGGAGGGGTCTCCAATATAGAGGGGTCAGCTATACCCAGGCTGCTGCAGTATATGAGCTCCACCTGACACACTTGTGGATGGGGTCTCCATCCTGGAGGGGCAAGAACGCTCTACCCCAGCTAAGGTGTTATACAAGCTCCCAGCTACACCCAGGTGGGAGGGGTCTCCTCCCAGGAAGGACAACTTCCCTCTACCCTGGCTGGTGCAGTATACTAGCCCCCCTGACATCCAGGTGGGAAGGTTCTCCCACCTGAATTGTCGAGTTTCCCCTATACTTTCTGTGGCGTTATAGGAGCTCCCAGGGACACCCAGGTGTAAGAGGTCTCCAGTCTGGAGGGGCGGGTCCCCTCTTCTCTGGCTGTGGCAGTATAAGAGCTCCCCCTGATACCTGGGTGGGAGGTTTATTTGCCTGGAAGGGCGATTCCCCTCTACCAGGGATGTGGCAGGATAAGAAATCCCTCTGACACTCTGGTAGAATGGGTATCCCGCCAAGAGCAGGGAATTCCCTCTACCCTAACTGTGCAGGTATACAAGCTTCCCCAAACACCCAGTTGGGTGGGGTATCCCGGCTGGATGGGTGAGTTTCCTCTAACCTTGCTTTGGTGGTATAAAAGCTATACAAGACCACAGCACCCAGGTGGGAGGGTTTCCCACCTAGAGGGGCAAGTGGCCTCTACTTTGGCTGGTGCCATATAAGAGCTCCCAGGACACCCACATGGGAGGCAACTCCCAACTGGAGGAGCGAGTCCCCTCTACCCTGGCTGGGAGGTATAGGAGCTCCCCCAGTCAATAAGGTGGGAGGAGTTTCCCGACTGGAGGTTCCAGTCTCTTCTAACCTGACTGCAGTGGTATAGGAGCTCCCCTGACACCCAGGTGGGAGGGGTCTCTCACCTGGAGGGGCGAGATCCTGGTACCCTGAATCGGTGGTATAAGAGGCCCCCCAGACAACAAGGTGGTAGGGGTCTCCAGCCTGCCAGGGAGAGTGCCCTCTACCCTGGCTGCGGTAGTATATGAGTTCCCCTCGATGCATGGTTGGAGGGGTCTTTACCTGGAGAGGTGAGTCCCCTATAACCTGGCTGCAGCAGTATACAAGATCCCAGCAACACTCAGTTGGGGGGGGGGTTCTCCCACCTGGAGGCACGAGTCTCCTCTACCCTTGTTTGGGGAGCATACTAGCTCCCCAGACACCCAGTTGGGAGGCGTCTCCTGCCTGGAGGGGCGATTTCCCTCTATCCTGCCTGTGGAGGTATACGAGTTCCCCCAGACACCCAGGTTAAAGGGGTCTCCTGCCTGGAGGGCGAGTCCCTGATACCCTGCCTGCAGCTGTTTAGGACCGCCCATACAAACCCAAGTGTGACCAGTCTCTTGCCTAGAGGGGCGAATCCCTGCTACTCTGGCTGCACCTACATATGATCTCCTCCTGAAACCCAGGTGAAAGTGATATCCTGCCTGGAGGGGCGAGTCCCTGATGTCCTAGCTGGAGCTGTACACGACCCCACCACCCACTGGGCACCCAGGTGGAAGGGAACTCATGACTGTAGTGATGATTCTCCTCTACATGGGCTGAGGTACAACACAAGCTAGCCTGAACACCCAGGTGGGAGTGGTCTCCTTCCTGGAGGAGCCAGTCCACTCTACCCAGGCTGCGAAGGTATAAGAGCTCCCACAGACAACCATGTCCGTTTCATTCACCCAGGCCCTGGTGCAAGCACTTGGAATTCCATTACTGGCCCCAGCTCCATTCTTGAGCCCCTGGCTGCACTTCTTGAGAATGCAGTATCTGTCCCCTGATTTCAGGCCCCTTTTATTGGCCTGCACCTGTGCCTACCCACTGATTCCCTCAGTCTGTGGTATATTGGCACTGTCCAGACCTTCCGCTCCCCCGGCTTCTCCCTAGCCTATGCTGCTTGAATTTGTCCTGGCAGCACAACTCCCACCAACTTCCACACACCAGGTTTCCCCTCACAGAACCTCTTTGGCACCTCCTTTGGTGCAGGAAACTCTCTGAGGATCTACTTACTGGGGGCAGAGGAGTGGAATTGGCTCGCCTCTGTGCCCTGAATGCTCCCTATTGGAAACACAGCCCTGCCACTTGCCTGAGTCCCCTTCACTGCCTGAAACTTGAGGTCTGGCAGTTAACATAGACTTGCTCCGACCCCTGAGCAATCCCCTTTCTTCCCTCCCACCTTCCATGCTGCCACTACTGCATCCCAGCCCTGCCTAACCCTGACCCTTTGTGCTTAGGTCTCTGGGCCTAGGTGTTCGCCTGAGCCCCTGACCACGTTCCTCATGGCCCTTGGCATAACAAGAAGTCTATTCATGTTGGTCTGACCTGGGGGCCCCTTGCTTGATCTCACTTGTGGGCTGCCCTAGGTGCCCCTTGGCTTCTCCTGGTCCTCACAAACCCCTTCCTCCCTGTCGCCTCGTGCTTTTTGCTGGCACTCATAAGTCTCGGGCTCCTTGGGTCACCTATCACCATTGATCCGGTGGGTCCCTTGCCTAAGCACCTGACTTGGGTCCTGGGTCTTGCCCTTATGTGCACCCACCCTGAACCCCTGTCATTCCCTGTCATTGCCCTCCTTCTGGCCCCTTTCCTTTTCCTGGCCTCCTTTGTCAGGACCCTGGCTATAGATTCTCATCTGATCCAGGGGGCCTTATGGGAAACAATATCCTGAGCCTCACCTGGGCCCCTTGCTCTCCCTGCGTGCTTCCTCTGCCACCAGGAACCCTGAATGTTGGAGGTGGTCCTGGGCCTGGAGCCTGACTGCCCCCTGCTGGATCCCTGTGTTCCTTCCCAAATTTTTTCTACTGTCCTTAGCTCACTGCCCAAGGCCTGGTCCTTGGCTCCCCGTTCCCTTGCCTGCTTCCTTCCTTGAGACTCAGGGGGCCCTTCTTGCTCTCTGCTTCCCTGAGTTTGAACTATGGGATTCACTGAGGTGAGTACCCTACTTCCCTTGGCTTCCTAGAACCTCAGAACCCTACTGTCATCAGCCTGCCCAGCCCCGCCTTTACCTGCTGTTTCCTGGCCTGGGCATTCCTGTTGGTGCCTAGCCTTTCTGGAGTCCTGGCCTGCACCCCATCAACAGCCTTGCTCTGGTCTTTTCACGCTGTAACCCCTTTCATCCCTCTTATTGCCCTGTGCCTGCTGGGCCCCTTTTCAGGATCCCTTTTCCAGGATTTACTTTCACCTTTCTTTTTCATTACATTTAATAATTCTGTTCAGGATAATATAAATTGTTCAGAAAATTGTTTTCTTAGTGCCTGTGGGAATGTTACATATTTTTTTTTTTTTAGCCATCATTGCCAGAATTCCTATCTTCATCCTAGTGCCAGTGAAGACAAAGATAAAACCAAACTACAGCTTCTTCAATAGCTATCACAGTAAACTGTATAAACTGATGCATCAATGAATAATAACTCAATAAGTAATGCTCAATCAAGGAGTCAATTTACTTTGGGAAGAAATGGACATATTGATAGATTCCTCTGCTTTGAACTGCTTGGAGAACTTGCCTGGACAATGTATCACTTGTATGCATTGTGAACTATCTGTTGGTGCAGCAAATTGTGGTAGTGCTGGTGTATCTTTTCTGATGGTGTCACCGGTGGTACATTTTTTTTCCATAGGAGCCATCAATTGGCTTGGTGTCATGGCATTTCTGTATCCACCTCCCTTCTGCTAGTGATGGTCTAAAATTTTGGGGGCCAACAGAGGTGAGGCAAAAAACCTCAACCCCCCACTGGTGCATAGGCAAATCCACAAGTATGGCTGTATGCTGGACCAGTAGTCAGTGATGTGTAAGATCCAATTGCAGTGGTACCAACCTAAGAAAGGATGCTGACGTCTTGAGGTCAGCTCATCCAATTACGGGTAAGTACCATATATGTATTGGACAACCTAACAGGCACGGTCCCTAAGCCATATTGCTTGTTGTTTAATTAAACAGAAGGGGGGAGAAATGTCACAGTCTGGCTGGGCACAAATCACCAGCCACTGAAGCAGGAACAAACTTTATTTCTGAACTCCACCTGCACACCCCACACATGCTCCCCAGGAACTCTCCTGAAAGTCATGCGGCCCCTCCAGGAACCCACAACCGGGACCCCCTACCATGCCCACCCTTCACTGTCCTCCTGGTCCCCTTCACTTTCCTGGCCTCCTTTTCCAGGACCCTAGCCCTAGATTCTCATCTGATCCAGGGTGCATTGTGGGAAACAATGCCCTGCTCCTCGCCTGGGCCCCTTGCTTTCCCTGGTAGCTAGGTCTACCACCAGGAACCTTAAATCTGGGGGTGGCCCTGCGCCTGGAGCCTGACTGCCGCATTCTTGATCCCTTGCCTAACCTCCCAAATCTTGTCCACTATCCTGAGACCCCTGCTGAAGCCCTGTCCCTTGGCTCTCCGTTTTCTGGTGTGGCTCCTCATTTGAGCCTCTTGTGGCTCTTTTTGTTCCATGCTATTCTGGGCATTGTCTGAGGGCCCCTCACTGGGGCTGCTTCCCTGCTCCCGTTGGCTTTCCTGTAATACAGTACCCTAGTGCAACCCTGACTTCCTGGCCCTGGCCTTCTCTGTTCTCCCCTAGCCTGTGTCCTCATCTAGGTCCCTTGCCTGGGCTCATTGCTGGGGTCTGGTCCTGAGCCCAACCCCACCACTACCCATCCTGCAGACCTTCATGCGGTGTCCTCCTTCGGCCCTCCTGTCATTTTTTTCTCTCCCAGTCCTGCTTTCCTGATCCCCTTCACAGGATGATCATCAGGACCAGGGGATTTGACCTTTCCTCTTGGCCCTGCAGGCTCCTTTTGGGAAAACTTAGCCCTGTCCATTGCCTGGGCCCTTTGGCCTTACTCAGCCAGAGCCCTGCTCCTGAAACTGATACCCTGCTTTGGACCTTGGCCTTGTCTCCCTTTGCCTCCCATTCCACTCTCTACCCTCCTGCTCCATCCCCAACCATGCCCCTTTTCATTTACCCAGGCCCAGGTGCTATCACTTGGCTCTCCATTACTGTGCCTGGCTCCTTTCTTGAGGCCCTGCCCTCACTTTTCGAGGACCCTGTCCTGTGCCTTGGTTTCAGGCCCCTTTTGCCAGCCCTCTCATGCGCCTAGCCTCTGATCGCCTAATGTTGTGGTATCCTTGCACTGCCCAGAACCTTCGATACCCCTGTTTCTTTCTAGCCTGGGCTCCTTGAATGGGCCCTGGCTGCTCACCCACCCTAACTCCAACCTCCAAACGCCAGGTATGCCCTCATAGTGCCACCTTTTGCCACGTGTTTGGTCCAATTTCTTCTCTGAGGATCTACTCAGGAGGGTTAGTGGACTGGAATTGGCTGGCCTCTGCTCCCTGAATGTCCCCAATGGGAAAAACTGCCTGGACCTGGCCTGCATCATTTTCACTGCCTGAAACTTGAGGCCTGGCAGTTAATATGCGAATTCCTCAAACCCAGCCCTGAGAGATCCCCTCCGTTCCCTTCCCTCCCTTCCCCTCTGGCCTTGTCCTCCCTATCTCAGACCCTTGGTGTTCCTGTTCCTGGGGTTGTGCACTCCCTTGAGCCCCTTACAGCTTTCCTCATGTCCCTTTGCATAGCATGGAGTTTCTTCCTGTTGAGTCTGAACTGGGGGCCCCATATTTGGGCTCTCGAAATGGCCCTCCTAGGTGCCCTCTCATTTTCCCTCTGTATCATGGTCCTCATGCAGCCCATCTTCCCCAATCCCTCACGAATTTCTTGGTGCTCATGAGGCTCCTGCTCCTTGGGTCCCTCATCCTAGTTTGGTTGGGTGGGTACAGTGTCTGAGCACCTGGCTATGGCCCTGGATCTACTCCAAACATGGACTCCCCAAGACCAGAGGCTGTGCCCTCTCATTCCTCCTTTTGGCCCCCTTCCAATGCCAGGCATCCTTTGCCAGGTCCCTGACCATGGATTTTCATCTGGGCAAGACTGCCTTATGAGAAAAAGAGCCCTGCCCCTCACCTGGGCCACTTACTCTTTCTGGGTGCTTGGTCCTGCACCAGGAACCATGACACCTGATTGTGGCCCTGGGCCTGGAACCTGACTGCCCCTCTTTGATCCCCTGATTTCCATCCCAAGTCTTGTCCACTGTCCTAAGGCCCCTGCCCAAGCCCTAGCCCTTGGTACTCCATTTCTTTGAATGGCTCCTCTCTTGAGCCTCTGGTGGCCCTTCTTGTTCCTTTCTTTTCTGAGCTTTATCTGAGCGCCCCTAACTGGAGCAACTTCTCTCCTCCCTGTGGCTTCCCCTTACTTAAGTACCCTAGTGCAACCATACCTGACTGGCCCCACCCTTCTCTGCTCTCACCTTGCCTCGGTACTCCTCTAGGTCCCTTGTCTTAGCTCCTTCTTGGGGTCCTGGTCCCCAGCCCACCCAGACCCATCCTGTTGCCCTTGAAACTGTGCCCTCCTTTGGCCCTCTTGTTATTTCTGTCTCTTCCAGCCTGACTTTTTTGATCCCCTTCCCAGGATGCTCATCAGGCCAGCTACTTGACCAGGCCGCATGGCCCTGTGGATTCCCATTGGGAAAATGTAGCACTAACCCTTGTCTGGACACTTTGGCTTCCCTCAGGCCCTGCCCTGCTACCCAATCCTGACACCCTGCAATGGACCTGAGCCTTCAGCCTTCCTCCAGCTTTTCCGCCTACTCAGATTTCTCCCCTCCCTTTCCTCCCCATGCATATCCATTTTCTTTAACCCTGCCCAGGTGCCACCACTTGGCTCTCCATTACTGGGCACAGCTCCTTGTTTGAGCACCTGGAAGCCCTTCTTTAGGACACTTTCCTTGCCTTGGTTTCAGACCTCTTCTTATAGACACCGTCCTCTGCCTACCCTCTGTTCCACTGGTGCTATGGTATCCTGACACTGCCGGGACCCTTCACATTCCCAGCTTCTCCCTAGCCTGTGTTCCTCGAATGGGTCCAGCATGCGAACTGACCACCCCCACAATCTCCATTACCAGGTATCTCCTCACAGTGCCCTCTTTTGACGCTCCTTTGGTCCAGCTCCCTCTCTGAGGATCTACTCACCTGGCCAGAGGAGCCAAATTGGCTGGCCTCTGCCCCCTTAAGGCTCCCTATGGGAAATAAAAACCTGCCTCTTGCCTGTGTCCCCTTTGCTGCCTGAATCTTGAGGCCTGGCAGTTAACATGCACTTGCTTAATCCAACCCCGAGAGATCCATTCCCTTCTGTCCCCTGCTCTCTTGCTTGGCATGATGCCCCTACCCCAACCCAGCCCTCTCTAACCCTGACCTTTTTTGCTTCAGTCCCCGGTCCTGGCTCTCACATGAACCCCTGACAGTGTTCCTCATGTTACTTGGCATAGCATGGAGTCTCTTCCTGTTGGGTCTGACCTGGGGACCCCTTGCTTGGGACTGCCAGCATGCTCATTTTGGTGCCTGTTGCACTTTTCTCTGTCTCCTTTTCCTTGTGCAGCCCTTCTTCCCCTTCCCCTGGTGTTTACCCCTCATGCTTGTAGGTCTCCTGATCCTTGGGTCACTCATCCATGGTCAGTTAGGTGGGTCCTTTGCCTAGGCAGATGGCTGGGATCCAGAATCTTGCCCACCCATGAACCCACCGAGACCCCCGGTCGTGCCCTTCCATTGCCCTCCACCTGGCTGCCTTCACTTGCCAGTCCTCCTTTGCCAGGCCCCTGTCCCTGGATTCTCATCTGGGCCAGGGCACCTTATAGGAAACGAAGCTCTGCCCCTTGCCTGGGCCCCTTGCTGTCTCTGTCTTGCACCCAGAACTCTGACACATGGCAGGAGCCTGCCTGCCCCTTTCCAAATACCCTGCCATCCCTCAAAAGTCTTGTCCCCTGTCCTGAGCCCCCTGCCCAAGCCCTGGACCTTGGATCTCCATTCCCTGGCCTGCCTCCTTGCTTGAGCCTCTGGGTACCCCTCATGCACCTTGCTTTCATGGGCTTGGACTGTGGGCCTCGCTAGGGCCAGTACCGTACTGCTCTTATATTCCCTGAACCTCAGAACCCTATTTCTCCCGTCTGCCCCTTTGTCACCCTTCCCTGCCCTTTCTTGGCCAGGGGATTCAAGTTGGTCCCAAGCCTGGGCTCCTTTCTGGAGTCCTGGTCCGCACCCCATCAACACCCTTCCTCTGGCCTTTCACACTGTACTCTCCTTCATCCCTCCTGTTGTCCCTGTCCCTGTTGGGCCCTTTTTAAGGTCCCTTTCCCAGGATGCTCACCACGTCCAGGGGAATGAAACTGGGTGTTTGACCCTGTGGGCTCCCTTTGGTAAAACGTAGCTGTGGCCCTTGCTTAGGACTTTGGACTCTCTGCCCAGGCCCTGCTCCTCAATCCTGACACCCAGCAGTGAACCTGGGCCTTGATCCCTCCTCTCCCTGTGCCACCCACTACCCTTGCTTCCTTTTCTCCCCTCCCTAGTCCTGTTTGTTTTCATAGGAGCCAGGATCATGTACTGGTACTTGGCTTTCCATTACTGGGCCGAATCCTTGCTGAAGGCCCTGGTCTCACTTCTTGAGGACCCTGTCCCTGCTCCTTGATTTCATATACCTTGCTTGGCGCCCTCCTGTTCCTCCCCACTGTGCCCCTTGTATATTGTATATTGTAATTGCCAGGACAGAGCCCTAACCCTGCTTCTCCATAGTCTTGTCTATGCCAATAGTTTCTGGCTTGCCACAGACACCTCCCAATCATGGACCAAAGTTATCCCTCACATTGACCTCCTTTTGTCCTGGCAAAGGAGTGAATTTGGCTGGCCTCTGGCCCTGGACGGATCCCTATGGGCAACACAGCCCTACCCCTCACCTGGGCCCCCTTTGCTGTCCAAACTTGACAACTGGCAGTGGACTTAGGCCTAATGATGACCTTTCCATGGGCGATCCCTTCCCTTCCCTCTCCTGCCCTCTAGCCTTGCAAGCTGCCCCTAAGCCAACCCAGCCCTTCTACAACCTAACCTTTCACCCTACAGTCCCATGCCTGGCTGCCAGCCTGAGATCTTTACTGCATTACTTCGGTTGCATTGCTCTCTGTGTTGTCTCTTTTTGTCATATCTGACCTGGGCGCCCAAAGCTTGCTCCCCTCTGTGCCCTTTTCACAGCCCTCTCTCTCCTCATCCTAGCGCTGATCCTACCTATAATTCTTCTAGTGCTTTTATCTGGAAAAGGGGCCAGATTGGGTCCTTAAAAACCTTTGTATGTGGTTGGTCCCTTACCTGCTCTCCTTGATTGGGTTCTGACCCTCGCCCCTCTCTGCACTCACCGAGAGCCCACACTGTGCCCTAATATTACACTCCTCCTGGCCCCTGTCACTTGCCAGGACCTTTGGCCTGGTCCCTGGCCCTTGATCCTCATCTGGGACAGGACACCTTATGGGAAACAGAACCCTGACCATCGAATGGGATACTTGCTCTTCCTAGGCACTTAGGGAAAGACCAGGAAACCTGACACCTGCCATGGGCGCAGGGCCTTGAGCCTGCCTCCACCCTGCTGTATACCCTGCCTTTCCTCCCCAGCCCTGTCCACTGTCCTGAGCCCCCTGCCCCAGTGCTGGCCCTTGGCTCTCCATTCCCTGGAATGGCTCCTTTCTTGAGGCTCTGGGGGTCCTTCTCGCTCCATGCTTCCCTGGCCTTGAACTGTGAGCCTTGCTGGGGCTACTTCCCTTCTCCCCTTGTCTTCCCTGCATATCACAACCCTACTGCAGCCCCTGCTTGCTAGGCTCCACCCTTCCCTGCTCTCCCCTAGCCTGGGCCCTCCTCTTGGTCTATAGCCTGGGTTCCTTTCTGTGGTCCTGAGCAATACCACATAAAACCCCTTATTCCAGCACTTCACATTGTGCCCTCTTTGGCCCTCCTGTTTTCCTTGATCCTGCTGAGTTCCTTTTCCAGATCCCTTTCCCAGGATACTCATCAGAGCCAGGAAATGGAACTGGGATGTTTGGTCCTGTGGTCTTCCTTTAGGAAAAGATAGCAGTGCCCCTTGCCTGGGGGCTTTGGCCTCCTTTATCGTGGGCCCTGTTCCTCAATCCTGACACTGTGCAGTGAATCTGAGGCATGATCCCACCTCTTCCTGCACCACCCATTCCCCTTACTCCCCTTTCTCTCCATATACCACCACAGCCAGTGTAGAGAGGATTCACACCTCCAATCCCCTCTACCCTGGCTAACTTGGTATTCAAGCTCCCTGCAACACCCAGGTGGGAGGGGTCTCCTTCCAGAATGGGCAAGTCCCCTCTACCCTGGCTTGGGCTGTTTAAAGCCCCCCCCCCGACCAGAAACCTAGATGGTAGCGTTCTTCCACCTGGAAGGGCAATTCCACACTTCCCAGGCTGCTATGGTATAAGAAATGTCCCTGACACCCTGGAGGGAGGGGTCTCCTGCCTGGAGGGGCGAGTCTTCTCTACCCTGGCTAAGATGGTATACAAGCTTCCCACAAGACACAGGTGAGAGGGCTTTCCTGTCAGGAGGGGTGAGTCCCCACTACCCTGACTGTATTGGTATAAGATCTCTCCTACACTGACACCCATGTTGGAGAGGTCTCCAGCCTGGAGGGGCGAGTCCCCTCTACCCTGGCTGCAGGGGTATACTAAGCCTCTCCAACACCCAGGTGGGAGGCAACTCCAGCTTGGATTGGCAAGTCCCTGTAACCTGGCTGCAGCTGCATAAGAGCTCCTCTTATCACACAGGTGGTATGGATCTCCTGCTTGAGTGGCATATACCCTATGTGCTGGCTTCGACAGTATAAGAACTCCCCTCTTACACCCTGGTTGCAGGTGTCTCCTGCCTGGAGTGGGGAGTCCACTCTACCCTGGGTAAGGTGTTATACAAGCTCCCCATGTCACCCAAGTGGGAGGGGTTTTCTTTCAGGAGGGGCGAGTCCCCACTACTCTGGCTGTAGTGGTATTAGAGCACCCCTGACACCCAGTTGGTTTTGGTGTCCTGCCTGGAGTGGTGAGTCCCCTTTTTCCTGCCTCTGCAGTACATTATGTCCCATGACAACCAGGACTTAGGGGTGTCCCGCCTATTGGGGAGAGTCCAGTCTCTCCTGGCTGCAACAGTATACCCGCTCCTCCCCCCATATCAAGAAGGGAGGGGTCTCCTGCCTAGAGGCGCTAGTACCCTCCACCATGACTAATGCAGTATAAAAGTTCCAGAACACCCAGGAGGGAGGGGCCTCCCACCTGGAAGGGCAAGAACCCACTTCTCTGAATTTGGGGTGTATTAGCTACCCCCAGACACCCATGATGGAGGGTTTCCCTCATGGAGGAGTGAGTCCCTTCTGCCCTGGCTGGGCAGGATATAAGCCCAAGCACCCTATAACTGGGTGGGAGAGGTCTCCTGCTTGGAGTTGTGAATCAATTCTACCCTGGCTTTCCCTGACACGCAGGTTGGATGGGTTTCTCACCTGAAGTTTTGAGTCCCCTCTACCCTGGCTGAGGTTGTATAGGAGCTCCCCACTACACACAGGTGGGAGGGGTCTTATGCCTGGGGGCCCAAGTCTTCTATATCCTCGTTAAGGATCTATACAAGTGCCCCCTACACACAGGTGGGTGTGGTCTTCCACATGGACAGGTGTGTCCCCTCTACCCTGCCTAAGGTGGTATACAAGTTCCCATGAAACCCAGGAGGAAAGAGTCTCTTGCCTGGAGGAGCAAATCCCCAGTAACCTGGCTGCAGAGGTATAAGTGCTCCACCTCCCACACCAATATGGGAGGTGTCTCCGACCTGGAGTTGCTAGTCCCCTGTACCTTGGATTCAGGTGTATAAGATCCACCTCTGACACCCAAGTGTGAGGGGTCTCTTGCCAGGAGCGGCCAGTCTCCTCTACCCAGCCTGCTGCAGTTTAGGATTTCCCATGACAAGTAGGTTTGAAGAGTCACCTGCCAGGTGGGTAGAGTCCCTTCTACACTGCCTGCAGTTGTATAGAACCTCCCTCAAAAACCCAGCTGAAAGGGGTCTCACACCTGGAGGGGCAAGGCCCCACTTCCCTCTCTGCAGTGGCATAAGAGCTCCCCCTAAAACCCAGATGAAAGGGGTCTCCTGCTTTGAATGGGGAATTTCAACTACCCTTTTTTTTGTGGAAGTACAGAAGCTCCCCTGGACACTCAGGTGGAAAGGGTCTCTTCCCTGTAGGGTTATGTCCCCTCTACCCTGGCTATGGTGGTATTAGATGGCCACCTGACACCTAGGTGGGAAGCATATCCTGCCTGAAAGGGCAAATCCACTCTACCGTGGCTGTGGCAGTATAAGAGCTCCCCCTGACACCCAGGTAGGAAGAGCCTCCCTCCTAGAGAAGCGAATAACCACTACCCTAGCTTTGGAGGTATACAAGCTTCCTCAGACAACTAGGTGGAAGTTGTCCCCCGCCTGGATTGGCGAGTCCCTTCTACCATGTCTTTGGTGGTATACAAGCTCACCCAGCAGCCAGGTGGGAGCTTTCTCTTACCTTGAGGCCGAGTCTACTCTACTTTAGCTGGTGCCATAGAAGAGTTCCCAGGACACCCACGTGGGAGGCATCTCCCAACTGGAGGGGTGAGTACCCTCTACCCTGGCTGCGATGGTATATGAGCCCCCTGTGACACCCAGTTGGAAGGGGTCTTCACCTGGAGAGGCGAGTCACCTCTAACCTGGCTGCAGCATTATACAAGATCCCCCAGAAACCTAGATGGGAGGGGTCTCCTGCCTGGTGGCACGAGTAACCTCTACCCTGGTTGGAGTGGTGTACTAGCTCCTCTGACACCCAATTGTGAGGCATCTCCTTCCTGGAGGGGCAAGTCCTCTCTATCCTGCCTGTTGAGGTATAGGAGTTCCCCCAGACACCCATAAGGAAGGGACTCCCACCTGGAGGGTCGAGTCCCTTCCACCCTGCATGTGGAGTTATATGAATTCCCTCAGACATCCAGGTAAAAGGGGTCTCCCGCCCAGAGGGGCAAGTCCCTGGTACCATGGTTGCAGCTGTATGGGAACCCCCTCTACAAACCAAGGTGGGAGGGGTCTCTTGCCAGGAGGGAAATTCCCCTCTACATTGGCTGAGGCAGAATACAAGCTAATATGGACACCAAGGTGGGAGGCGTCTCTCTCCTGGAGGAGCCAGTCTGCTCTACCCAGGCTGCAGAGGTATAAGAGCTCCCACAAACAACGATGTCCTTTTCTTTCCCCCAGGCCCAGGTGCTAGCACTTGGCTCTCTATTACTGGGCCCAGCTCCTTGCTTGAGCCCCTGGCCATCCTCCTTGAGGACCCTATCCATGTCCCTTGTTTTCAGGCCCCTTTTACTGCCCCCCTCCTGTGACTCGCCTCTGTTCCCCTTATGGGGTGGTATCCTGGCACTGCCCAGACCCTCTGTTCCCCTGGCTTCATTCTAGCCTTTGCTCCTCAAATGGGTCTTGGCTGCCTATCGACCCCACCCCAAAATCTGCACCACAGGTATCACCTCACAGTGCCTGCTTTTGCCCCTCCTTTTGTCCCTCTCTGAGGATCTACTCACCTGGGGCAGAGGAGAAGAATTGGCTGGCCTCTGCACCATGAATGGGTGGGAAACAGAGCCCTGACACTTGCCTGTGTCCCCTTCATTGCCTGAAACTTGATGCCTGGCAGGAAACATGTGACTTGCTCCAAGCCAACCCTGAGAAATCCCCTCCCTTCTCTCCAGTGCCCTCTTGCCTTGCATGCTGCCCCTACCCCAACCCAGCCCTCCCTAGCCTTGGTTTGTTGTGCTCCAGTACCAGGGCCTGGCTGCTCGCCTGAACCCCTGACCCCTTTCCTCATGTACTTTACCATAGCATGGAGTCTTTTGTGTTGGGTCTGACCTGGGGGCCCCTTGCTTGTGCCCCAGAGCCACCTCTCCTAGGTGCCCCTTGTGCTTTTCTCTGTCTACTTGTTCTCGTGCAACCCCTTCCTCACCTTCCACTCACGAATTCCCCTGGCGCTTGTGGGTCTCCTTCTCTTTGGGTCTCTCATACAAGAACAGTTGGGTGGGTCTCTTTCCTGGCCTTCTGGCTTGGGTCCTGGATCTTGCCCCTCTGAGCACCCAACAGGAACCCCCCGCCATGCCTGGCTGTCACACTCCTCCTGTCCCTTTTCCCTTGGCAGGCCTCCTTTGCCAGGTCCCTGGCCCTGGATTCTAGTCTTTGCCAGGGCACCTTATGAGAAACAGAGTCCTGCCTCTTGCTGGGCCCCTTGCTCTTTCTGGGTGCTTGGTCCTGGACCTGGAACCCCGACACCCCACAGTGTCCCTGGGCCTGTACCTGTCTGCCCCGGTTTGAACCCCTGGATTCCCACCCAAGTCATGTCCACTGTCCTAAGCCCCCTGCCCCAGATCCAGGCCTTGGCTCTCCATTCCCTTTCCTGGCTTCCTGCTTGAGCCTCTGATGGCCTTTGTTGCCCAGAGCATGTCTGGCATTGAATGTGGGCCCCTTGCTTGGCCTGCTTCCCTGCTCTCCCTGGTGTTCCTGCACTACAGTCCACTAGTGCCGCCTGCCTGCCCAGTTCTTCCCTTCCCTGTTATCCCCTGGTGTGGACCCTCCAATATGTCCCTAACCTGGGCTTCTTGTTGGGGTCCAGGTCTTACCCCACCAGCACCCGTCCTATGGCACTTCCCACTGTGCCCTTTTTTGGGCCTCCTTTTGTTCCTGTCCCTGCCAAACCCCCTGTCTTTATCCCTGTCCCTGGATTCACACCCACTCCAGGGAGGTGGACCTGGCCTATTGGAACTCCTGGCTCCTAAGGTAAAAAGTAGACCTGCCCCTTTCCTGGGCCCTTTGTTATCCTTCAGCTCGGGTCCTGCTCTGCAACCCTGACACCTATCAGTGGACCTGGGCCTTGAGCCTTTTTCCCTGTGCACTACTAGCTCCTCTTCTCCTCTCCCTAACCTCACCAGCCCTGCTCTGGTACAGTTGCCGCCCTGAGGATCTACTTACCTGGGGCAAAGAAGTGGAATTGCCTGGCCTCTGTGCCCTGAAGATTCCTATGGGAAACAGAGCCCAGCCCCTTGCCTAGGCCCCTTTGGCTGCCAGAACTATGACACCTGGCAGTGGATGTGGGCCTTATGTGGACCTTGCTCAGCTTGATCCCCTCCCTTCCCTTCCGTGTCCTCTCCCCTTGCATGCTGCCTCTTCCCCAACCCAGCCCTCCAGAATCCTGACCCTTTGCACTCAAGTCTTCAGGCCTGGCTCCTCGCCTGGGCCCTTGACTGCATTCGTTCATTTGTGGAGTAGTGTTGCATGGCTTATATGGCATCACTTTGTGTGGGGTTGGACGCTGGGTCCCCTATCTTGTGACACCTACCTCACTCCCTTGGTTCCCCTTGCACCAACTGCCCGCCAGCTAGCTGTCTCCTCATCCTCACTTCACCTCTTCCTCCCCTTCCCTGCTTTACCCTTTTGCGGTCCCCTGCTTCTTGTGTCTCTCATCATCTTGGGTCAGGTCGGTACCTTGCCTGGACTCCTTTCTTGGTTACTGGCTCTCACCCCTCTCCAGACCCACTGTGACCTTGCGTCGAGCTCTCCCCTTGCCTTCCGCCTGGCCCCCTTCCCTTTTAAGCCACCTTTGCTCATCCCTGGCCCTAGATTCTCATCTGTGCCAGTGTGCCTTATAGGAAACAGAGCCCTGCCCCAGGCCTTGTCCCTTGCCTCTCCCTGGACCCTTGGGCCTGTCCCCAGAACTCTGAAACCTGGAAGTGGCCCTGGGCTTGGAGCCTAGCTCCACCCTGCTGGATCCCCTGACTTCTCTCCCCACCCTTGTCCCTTTACCTGAGGTCCCTGCCCCAGCCCTTGGCTCTTCATTCCTTGGCCTGCCTCCTCACTAGAGCCTCTGTTGGCCCTACTTGCTCAGTGTTTCCCTGGGCTTGGTATGCATGCCTCTCTCTAGAGTTGCTTCCCTGGTCGCCTTGGATTCCCTATACCACAGAACCCTAGTGCAGCCCCACCTTACAGGCCCCCACCTTCCCTGCTCTCCCCTGATCTGGGCCCTCCTCTAGGTCCCTAACCTGGGATCCTTGCTTGTATTCTGGCCCATGTTCCACCCACACCAGTCTTCTGGCCCTTCAGGCTGTGCCCTTCTTTGGCCCGCCTGTCACCCCACTCACTGCCAGACCCCTTTTCCTGATCCCTTCCCAGGATACTCACCCAGTCCAGGAGACTGGACATGGCCTCTTGGCCCCATGGGCTCCCTTTTGTTAAATGTAGCTCTTCCCCTTGCATAGGCCATTTGGCCTCCCTCAGCCCGTGCACTGCTCCCAGACAATGACACCCTGCAGTGGGCCTGGGCCTTTAACCTTCCTCCTTTATACAACCAGCTCCCTCCCTTGCCTCTCTCCCCTAACCAGCCCTGTGCATTTTCATATGCCCTGGCCCAGACACTTGCACATGGCTCACTCTTCCTAGGCCTGGCTCCGTGCTTGAGATCTTGGCCGCTCTGCTTGAGGACCTTGCTCATGTACCTAGAATCCAGGCCCCTTACTTGGGGCTCTGATATGCCTCCCCTCTGTGTTCCGTGTGCTGTGGTATCCTGGCACTCCCTGGACACTTCCCTCCACCACTTCTGCCTATATTGGGCTCCTTGCTTGGGTCCTTCCTCCCCACTGATTTTCCCCATGTCTGGATGAAAGGCATTTCCTCACAGTCTCATCCTTTGGCTCTCCTTTGCTTCTGATCCCTCTCTGAGGATCTACTCACCTAGGACAGACTACTGGCCTCTACATCCTGGAATCTCCCTATGGAAACACAACCCTGCCCCTAGCCTGATGGCCCTCACTGCCAGAAATCTGACACCATCAGTGAGAGTGTGCTTTGCGCCAGACATGCCTGGCACCATTCCATCCCTTACCTCACCTGCCTTCTGGTCTTCAATGCTGCTACAACCCCTCCTGAACTGAACCTTCAACTGAGCCCCTGACCACATGAGCGAATAATGTGGCATCCTGTGGCTTCACCTGGTGTCATTCTGATTTGGGTCCCCTAGTGTGCTTCTCTTGGTTTGCCCTGTGCTTCCACCTGACTCCTCCTTCTTGTGTCACCCCTTTCTTTCCATCTCCTTGTGTTTTACCTGGGAACACCTGAGAGCCTTCTGCTTTATGTCACTCATTTTTGGTCGGTCACATGAGACCCTTACCTGGGATCCTTGCTTGGGTCCTGGCTCTGGGCCCTCTCCGCACCCACCGAAACTGTGTGCAGTGTCTTGCCTTGTTTGTCCCTACGATATTTGTGGTTACCCAGATGGGACAGAGAAGGTAGGGAAGGCTACTGTGCCTCTCTTGTCTCCAGGGACCCACTTCCTGGGGAAGTGGGGAACAGCATTCCCCTTGGTGCACCCAGGCCACTCTTGGCCTGAAGGAGGATTGACTCACCCAGCACCCTGGGTCTGCTACCCCAGAGCACAAAAGTACCCACAGGAAGCAGGAACCAGAATTAGGGTTTTGGAGCACTGCCCAACTGAATAGTTAGGACCTGGGTCCATTTGTATTTAAAGCCCACCTGACTTCCCCTTCAAGGCCTATGCAGGTGGAAGAGAGGCCTGATGAACCTCTGTGGGTCCTGAGTAGTCTCCAAAGTGGTTGGAGCTGAAACAGACCCAGGGAGTTGCCCGAGTCGACTGTGTTGTGGGTCAGTGAGCAGAGAGGAAACCGTGACTCCCTTTTTGTTTGATTTGGAATTGTTGGAATTTGGGCAGTATAGAATTTTTCTTCTACCATGTCTGTGGGAAAAATATGTGAATGAGATGAACAAATGGAAGGTTTCCTACCCAACCCCAGGGTTGAAGCGAGTGTGGAGCCCTGATCCGAGGTTCCATGGCAACTTATACAGTCTACGGTGGAAATTTACCAACCACCATCTAGGTTAAGTCTTCAGGTTGGGGGTTGAGGCAGACCTGCAAGGTTAAGAGGGCCCTAAGTCCCCACAAGGGGAACAGCTGGAGATGGACAAAGCGAGGCTTGTCCTAAATGTGCCATGCTGATGCTGGCTGGAACATGGGAGGTATGCCTTCTGAAATGTTTGTTAAAAACGTTTAGGAAGCTTTTCCTGATAACTGTGGGGGTGAAACTCACTCTACAATGGTGGCATACTCTCTGTATTGGAATGGCACACCCGAGATGTGGGCTGGCCACCAGAAGGATCTTTAGATGAGAGAGTAATTTCTGAGGTCTTTTGATTATTGTTTGAGTCCCTGAACCATTTCTCTTACATTGATTGCTATCAAGGAATGGTACTGAAACATCCCCCTTGGTTGAGAGCCTGACTAAATGGACAGTCCAAGCTGATGTTAGAAGCCTAGTGGTCTCTAACACCCAGGGGAAAGCAGCTAATCAGAAAACCTGATGGAGGAAAAACAGGAAGGGAAAAAGTTTTCCCCAGGAGCCAGAAGAGGACCCACCACCTTATGTGCCATTCTACCCAACTTTGCCAAGACCACTGGGACAGCAAACCGTCCCCTCAGCCCCGTCATCCTCAGAAGCAACAAATGATGGCCACCAATACTGGCTACTTCTTCCTCTTTGGTGTCCTCAGAGCCAAAGGCTTCCTAGAACCAGACTCTTTCACCTCCCAATATTAAAGTGGGAGATTGGTCCCAAGACCAGAGCCTCAACCGAGGTGAGAGCAGTACAGATGACGCTGAAAGGGATTAAAGGACCTGTCCATATTGACCAGAGGAAAACACCTGAGGGAGACAAGGAAGTTTTGTGTGCCAGCCTTTCACCACCATTGCACTCATAAGCTGGAAAAAGCATATTTTCTCCTACATGAAGAATCCCTGGATCATGACTGATCTGGTGCAGCCCATTATCCAGACCTAGGATGGGGTCCCATAAAAGAAGAAGGTCTAAAAATACAGAGATATCAAGAAGCCCTCATAGGAAGTCTAAGAAAAAAAAAAGTAAGAAAGAAACTATGCCCAAGATTTAGCAGGAATTGAAGCCAGCCCTATGGCCTAGACTAAGCCAGAGCACATCTGCATACAAACAGAGCTGAGGGAAGCCTCTAGCAACTCCAGCAGCTCCCCTCTTGCACCTTTGATAGCCCTGAACATTTCCCTGGACCCCATGTCTGCTTAAGGCCCCTGTGCCTTATGAATCTGGCAGTAATGATAAAAAAAAAATTGTGCACAACTGACTCAGAGCTGAGTGTCTGGGCCACAGCTGCTGCTGACCCTCTCGCTCTCCAGAGGTTCCCGGGAAAGGGCACCATACAAGCATAGCTGCCACAATAAAAGTTTATCATGGAATAGATGCAGAGGCTCAAGCAACAGGTGGCCAATGCACCCTTCATGTAACAGGCTCAGAGTGACATTTTCCAAAAATTACAAACTGGCTTTACTGAGAAGTATGCCAGAGAGCTGATGAAGATGGCCACCACAGTTTTTCTCAATGGAGACCCAGAGGCTCAAAACAGGCAGGCCACAAAGATGAAGAGGAGGATAGACACACACAACTGCATGTGATGCGTGGGACCCAGCACCTTACAGCTGCCCTCACCACAAACCCAGAAGTCACTCAAATGGGGGTCTCACTAGAACAAAGCCAATGGTTCAAATGTTTATAAGGAAAAATAAGCATGACAGACAAAAGGGAAAAGCTCCAGTGGTCCTTGTGGGCAAGCACCCACTGCCATGCTCAAATGATAAGCCTTGAACAAAGAAGGAATGAATGATTTACCCCAGCCTTTGGCCCCATCCCCTACTTTCAGTTTCTTCCCACTTGCTCAGAAGTTGATGATTGACAAATATGGCAGGGGTCCAATGGACACACACAACTGCATCTGACGTATGGGACCCAGTGCCTCAGGAGGGCTCAGCTGCTGCAAGCCCCAAAATGAACCAGAAATATATTCATTTTGATACCCTATAGTGGGCCACAGGATAGACCCTCCAAAAGGACCTGCCATCCTGGCTCCAAACCACAAGCTGTGAGCCATCAACAATAAGGGACACAGAGCCCCATGCACCAAGGCATAGCAAACAGAAACACAGGCAGAGCAGCTACTATACACAATTAGAGCAGGCTCCACCTGTCAAGAGGAGAAAGCCACACAGACAAAGAGCAACACCTAGCTGAGCACAATGTGGCTGCTGCACCAGGACCTGCAGGGAACCTTCCCTCCAACCTTGGCAGGCAGCCCACGCCGAGATTGACATAGGTGCCTTTTATACACATGATATCCCAGGTCATCAATCTCTGCTAAGATTTACATTAAATTTGAGAGTTGGAGAATCCCATCAGCCAAGATCCTTCACCAGGAGATAACAAAAATTTCATGCATCTTAAAGCGCCAGAGTATCTACGTATACTTCCCTTCCCTAAATGAGAGCTCCTCCAAGGGGCTTGAGGACATCATCTTTGGAACAGTACTGGACTATGACTTAAGAGTCCACATCTATCAATCAAAAGGTCAAATACTTTGGATACCATCTGACTCAGCAAAAGGACATTAGCCACTGCTCCTCAAAAGAAACAGGAAATCTGCTCAATTCCATTCCTTTCAACCTGTCATCAGACTAGAGAATTATTGGGGGCTACCAGACTCAGCCTTATATATTGATTGAGGTTACATATTCAGCCATATATAACTTTCAGTTATACAAAACCCCTCTGTGAAGCCACAAAGGGTGGGGAGATAATGAGATCCACTTATATGCGGGCCACCTAAGCAAAAGACCTTTGAGAACATTAAACAGGCAGTGCCAGTGCATGTGGACTAGGGTTCCCTGACGTCACAAAGCTTTTCTTTCTTTACAGTCAGGAACAGTATGGAATGGCTGTAGGAGTCTTGACATGGACATCTGTCCAAAGAGTTGGCCTCTATAGCCAAGACCTGCCACCTTGTTTACTGGCCCTTGCAGCCACAGATCTTCTGATGATGGAAGCTCATAAACTGGCAATGGGACAAAAATTGGTTTTCAGGTTTCCTCATTCAGTATTGACATTGATAGAGCACAAAGGAAAATATTGGTTGACTAATGGTCAATACCATGTGATATTATGTGAAAACCCATGTATCTTTGTGGAAGTCATCCAGACTCTGAACTGAGCATCCTTGATGCCCATTGGACCTGGATATCCTGATCACAACTGTATTGGAGTCATGGATGAAATGATCTCCAGCAGACCACACCTCGAGGGCAGCCGTTAGGGACCCTGATGTGGAGTACTTCACAGATGGAAGCAGTTTTATAAAAGATAGGGTATGTTTTGCTGGATATGCAGTGGTCACTCTGGACTCCACTGTCGAGGCAGAACCTCTGCCTCAGGGAACTTCAGCACAAAAAGCAAAACTTATTGCTTTAACTCAAGCACCTTAGTGGACAGCAGGAATCTGAGTGGATATTTACATAGATTCAAAACATGCATTCACTACCTTTCATGTTCATAGGGCCTCATGGGAAAAAAAAGGGGGCGGCGGGCTCATTAACTCAGGAGAAAAGAAAGGCATGATGTATGTGAAAGAAATTCTTAAAATTTTGGATGCACTGTGGGCTCCAAGGAAAGCTGTTATTATATATTGCCAAGGTCATTAAAAGGGAAACACTGTGGTTTCTCAGGGCTCAGCTGCTGCAAGCCCCCAAATGTACCACGGATATATTTAGTTTTTTTTTTTTTTTTTTTTTTTCCCAATCACTATTGGCTCAGACAATGGGCCAGCTGACAGAGAGGTCAGGTTAGCTGTCTGCAAGAAATGAGAAGAAAATCTTGTCCCAGGTTTAAAAGCTGCCCTTCTCCCTCACCAAATATTTAACAGAATGGTATCCAACATACTCCCAACATGAACACAAATGGTTTAAGACTGAAAAATAAAATTTTCTCCCAGGAGGATAATGAAGATATTCTGATGGCCAACATAGCCATCCAGAGTTTCTAGTCCCAGCCTTTATCTAAAAGTTCCACAGGAGAACACGTTGGACATACAGCATGTTAGACAGTTCTGAGTCAATATTCCTATGTCCCCTGGCTCACAAACTTCATCTGGATATTCTGAAAATAATGTGAAGTTTGTGCTCAAAATATTCCTAGTCAGGGTCCAGAGCTCCCACCAGAAATTCAAACTATAGGAGGAGTACCTTTTGAAGACTTGGAAGCAGACTTCACTGAACTACCACACTCACGGGCTATAAGTAACTTTTGTCTTTTGTGTATTCCTACTCTGACTGGGTGGAAGCCTTTCCCACCCACCCGGAAAAGGCAAGAGAGATAACAAGTATGCTTCTATGGGAAATGATTCCCATTTTTTTCCCAAATCACTATTGGTTCAGACAATGGGCCAGTTTTGGGCAGAGGTGACATAATAAGTGACAAAGAGTTTAAAAAACAGATGGAAGTTACATACTGCCTATTGTCTGTGGAGTTCAGGTAAAGTTCAAAGTATGAACAGGACTTTAAGTCTCAATTGGCTAAGCTGTGTCAGGAGACTCACATATATTGTGATGAAATTCTCCCTACTATATTGTTGAGGATTAGATCTACTCTCACTAGAAGGACTGTATTCTCTCCTTATAAGATAACGTTCGTGAGGCACCCTTTTATTAGGGGACCATTGGGAGATTTCAGAGAGATAGGAGAATTCACCCTGAGATGACATCTTCAGGCCTTAGAGAAAACTTTACAGATTCTCACCCAATGTGTTAGAGAAAGATTGCCACTAAGTTTGACCACAGGTGCACACCACTTCAAGCCTGGAGATTGATTCTGGGTCAAAGAATGGAATATTCAAACACCCAAACTTCTTTGGAAGGGCCCTTTTCATGTTATTTTATCCACTCAAACTGCAGTCAATTTTGCATAAATATGTCCCTTGATTGACTACACCAGACTCAAGGCTGCAGCTGCGGACTGGGCATGCACTCCAGATGCTGCTACAGCCTTGAATGTGACAGTCTAGAGAAAAAGGAGCACCAGAGAAGCTTGAGGTTCAGAAGGACAACAGCCCTGCTCCAGTTACTCCAGAAGATGACTGCTGTATGCTTGAGGAGAATACGGCCATGTTTCAGCCACACGAGAGGGACTGGCTGATCAAGGCACCATGAAAGGTAAACTTCCCACTAGGACTAATTAACACTTTCAACGCTTAAGACAGTTCTTATACTATAATGCATTTCCACCCCTTGCTTGTGTGTGTGTGTGTGTGTGTGTGTGTGTGTGTTTGTGTGTGTATTCTCTGGATTTTGCTACTGGTTTGATAACAGTAATTCCTACTGACTGGACACTGGGTAAAAAAATCATTTATAATTTTTTATCTTACTTATATAAATTTTCTAGGATTTGTTTGGTGTTATTAGTTTCGCTTTGTTAATTTATGCTGTTTAACCTATGCTAACCAAAACGTGAGTCTATTATCTAGTTTGGTTTCCTTTGATAACCTTAAGAGGTTCTGTTTTACCCCTATTCCAACCATGGAGATCATGTGTACCATATGCCAAGTCAATCTATTAAACCAAGAGGTGGTAAAATATATATCTAGGACCTTTTCTGCATGAGGAATGCAATGGATGGTTGATGGTTTGGAAAGACAAAAGAGGTCCATCAGGAAAGTAACTAAATTTAGGAGGTCACCAATCTTCGGGTGAAGATAACTGGCCACCCCAGAGGATTATTTCCACTTATGGTCCCACTACCTGGGCAGAAAATGGCAGTTTGAGTTATAGAACTTCTATTTACATGTTAAACACAATTATTCACTTACAAGCTGTACTAGATATTATTATTAATCCGACTGCCACAGCCTTAGACCTCCTAGCCACAAAACAGACTCAATGCAATTGGCTAAGTTTCAAAACCGCTTGGCATTAGATTACCTACTGGCTGAGGAAAGAGAAATATGTGGAGGGTTCAATACCTCAGATTATTACATCCAAATGGATAACAATAGACAAACAGTTAAGAATATAGCCAACAGCACAAGAGAACTAGCACATGTGCTAGTGCATACCTAAAAGGGCATTCAACTTTGGGTCCCAAACACGCTTTTGGGAGATGGATGTCAACCCTTGGTAGATTTAAAAGCTTAACTGCTCTAGTGGGTATTCTGGTGTTAACCTGTTTATTGGTTCCATATTTGGCTCCACTGTGCATTAAAACTATTGGTTCCACTATGGAAGCTGCTTTTGAAAAGATGACGACAACTATCGTTTTGATATTATATAATGGCTTAAGCCAATATAATAATAATGATGCTCTTAAATTGAAAGGATTAATTTATGGAGAGCATAATTAAAGGGGGGAATTTAAGTGGCACCCCCTTTCTCCACAAAAAAGTCTTAGCTGGGATTCTAAAGAAATCCTCATCATGGATGATTTTAGGACTGTCAACAAAAGAGGCTCTGCAAAAGAGTTCAATGTAGATAAACTTACTATTTTTCTGTGGCCCTGTTTTTCTTGGCCACTGGATGTAAAGATACCAGCATTTCAGGTGTGGGCACCCCCTTACTACTTTTTCACAAACATATCCTGTATCTTAGTTTATAGAAATGTGCAAACAATGCCTCTGGTCTTGAGCTGGACATCACAGAGATGTCTACATTTTTAAGATATGTTACCAACTGGGCTCCATGGTAATAACTGGCAGGGAGAGGAAAAATGGGGAGAAAAAGCTCTCCCTAATCAGGTGCTGTCCTTGAAGAGTTACCTTGCCCAATACACAGTGAAAGAAAAAGCTGCTTTTATGTGAACTTCTGCAGATTGTGAAATTCTGAGCCCCTCCCCATACATACTGGGTATAAAATTCTGAAACAGCCTGAAATTGGTGTTCAGGGGATTAATTGATTACATCAAAACCTGTGCCCTCTGACCCTGGCTGCAGCCAAATAAAACTGTTTTCTGCTATGTTAGGTGCCTTGCCTCATTTGACCTTACCATAATATTGTGCTATCCCAGCATTTCCTGGACTCTCTCTTCCCACTGCTTCTCCCTAGGCTGGGCTCCAAGAATGGGACCTGGTTCCCCATGTACCCCCCCATTTCCACACACAAGGTATCCCCTGACAGTGTCCTCCTTTGGCACTCCTTTGATCCAGGTCCCTCTCTGAGAATCTACACATCTGGGGCAGAGGAGTGGAATTGGCTGGCCTCTGCTCACTGAAGGCCTAGTGCTGACCTTGCCCTGCCTGATCCATTCCCTTAAATCTCCTAGCATCTAATATTCTATGCTTCCCCTACCCCAACCCAGCCTGCCTAACCCTGTTGTTTTGCACTTCAATTCCAGGACCAGGCCGCTCACCTGAGCCCCTGATCTCATTCTCTGTGTTGCATGGCTTCCCGTCTCTTGTTGAAGGGACAGAACTGGGGGCCCCTTGCTTGGGCCCCTTATTGAGCTCCCCTCCTTGACCTTTGTGCTGCCCCTTCTTCTCCATCCCATAGTGCTATCCCTGGAATAGCGGGTCTCCTGCTCCTTGGGATCATAATCCTATTTTGGGCTGTTGGCTCTTTACTTGGAATCATATCTTGGGTTCTGGCTCTTGCCCCTCTCCTGGCTTGGGCCACTTATTGAGCTCCCTTTTTTACCCTTTGCACCACCCCTTCTTCTCCATCTCCTAGTGCTTTCCCCTGCAGAGCGGGACTCTTTCTCCTTGGGTTCCTAATCCTGTTTTTGTCGGGTAAGTCCCTTACCTAGAATCTTTGCTTGCTCCTGGCTCTTTCCCCTCTATGCACCAACCACAACCCTGTGCCATGCCTTGCGGTCACTGTCCTTCTGGACTTGTCACATGCCAGGCCCACATGGCCCAGTCCCTGGCCCTTGATTCTCATCTATGCTAGGGCATTTTGTGGGAAACAAAGCCCTGCCCCTCACATGGGCGACTTGCTCTACCTGGGCCCTTGGTCCTGCACCCAGAACAATGAAAAATGACAGGGGCACTGGCACTTGAACCTGGTTCCCAACGACTGGATGCCGGGCTTGCCTCCCAGCCCTGTCCACTGTCCTGTAACCCCTACCACAGCCTTGGACCTTAGCTATCCATTCCCAGGCCTAGCTCCTCACTTTAGCCTCGGGTGGCCATTCATGCTCAGTTATTTTCTGGACATTGATTGTATGATGGACCCTCCCTGAGGCCGCTTCTCTGGTTTCCTTGGCTTTCCTGTACTACAGTACCCTAGTGCACGTCTGCCTTCCTGGGCCAGTGTTCCGTGCTCTGCCCTGGCCTGTGCCTTCATCTATGTCACTTGCCTGGGCTCTTTGCTGGGGTACTTGCCACCACCCTAACCACACCCATTCTGTAGCCCTTCATGCTTTGCTCTGCTTTATCCCTCTTATCCTTTCTCTCTCTGCCAAGCATGCTAACCTGATCCTCTTCCCAGGATGCTGACCAATGCCAGGTGACTTGACCGGACCTCTTGGCCTTGGGGGCTCCCTTTGAAAAAACGTAGCCCTGCCCCTTGTCTTGGCCCTTTGGGCTCCCTCAGCCTGGACCCTGCTCCCAAACCCTGACACCCTGCAATGGACCTGGGTCTTGAGCCCTACTCCCCTGCACCAGCTTCTCCCCTTTGTCCCCTCTCACCCCTCCCTATCCATGTTTATTTTCAGTCACCCAGGCCCAGATGCTATCATTTGGCTCTAATTTCTGGGCCCGGCTCCTTCCTTGAGACCCTGGCCACCAGAGGATTTGACCTTTGTGAAAATGTAGCACTGCCCCTTGCCTGGGCACTTTCACCTCCCTCAGCATGGGCCCTACTTCTGAGGCAAGAAACCCTGCAGTGGACCTGGGCCTTGAGACCTCCTCCCACTATGCCAGCCACTCCCATTTTTCCACTTCCACCTCTCCCTATCCATGTTTCTTTTCATTCACCCAGGCCCAGGTGCTAGCACTTGGCTCTCCATTACTGGGCCCGGCACCACTCTTGAGCCCCTGGCTGTCCTTCTTGAGGACCCTATATCAGTCCCTTGGTTTCAGGCCCCTTTTGCAAGCCCCCTTCTGTGCCTCTCCTCTGATCCACTCATGCTGTGGTATTCTGGCAATGCCCTGCTTCACTCAATCATAGGCTACTCAAATGGGTCCTTAAGCCCACCGACCACCCCTCCAAACTCCACACACCAAGTACCACATAAAAGTACCATTCTTTTGCCTCATTGGTCCAGGTTCCTCTCTGAGGATCTACTCACCTGGGTCAGAGGAGTAAAATTGGCTGGTCTATGCACCCTGAATGTTCCGTATGGGAAACATAGCCCTGCCAGTCACCAGAGTCCCCTTAAGAACCTGTATATTGAGGCCTGCCAGTTAAAATGGGACTTGCTCCAACCCAGCCCTGAGCAATATCCTCCCTTTCATCTCATGCCCTCTGGTCTTACATGCTCACCCTACCCCAACTCAGCCCTCTCTAAACCTGACCATTTGTGCTCAAATCTCTGGGCCTGGGCATTCCCCTTAGCACCTGACCATGTTCCTCATTTCCCTTGGCATAGCATGGAGTCTTTTCATGTTGGTTCTAACCTGGGGGCCCCTTTTTGAGCCCCCCGGTGGGCTCACTCTGATTGTGATGAGGTATCCAAAGAGCAGGAGACCTGCAAGCTCTGGAAAAAAGTGTTAGGGGAAGGTAGGGGCTGTGTTGAGACCTGGAGACAGCAGAAAGTGCAAAGGGCACCTAGAAAATTTTATTTTTCAGTCTTAAACCATTTGTGTTCATGTTGGGAGTATGTTGGATACCATTCTGTTAAATATTTGGTGAGGGAGAAGGGCAGCTTTTAAACCTGGGACAAGATTTTCTTCTCATTTCTTGCAGACAGCTAACCTGACCTCTCTGTCAGCTGGCCCATTGTCTGAGCCAGTAGTGATTGGGAAAAAAAAAAAAAAAAAAAAAAAAAAAAACTAAATATATCCGTGGTACATTTGGGGGCTTGCAGCAGCTGAGCCCTGAGAAACCACAGTGTTTCCCTTTTAATGACCTTGGCAATATATAATAACAGCTTTCCTTGGAGCCCACAGTGCATCCAAAATTTTAAGAATTTCTTTCACATACATCATGCCTTTCTTTTCTCCTGAGTTAATGAGCCCGCCGCCCCCTTTTTTTTCCCATGAGGCCCTATGAACATGAAAGGTAGTGAATGCATGTTTTGAATCTATGTAAATATCCACTCAGATTCCTGCTGTCCACTAAGGTGCTTGAGTTAAAGCAATAAGTTTTGCTTTTTGTGCTGAAGTTCCCTGAGGCAGAGGTTCTGCCTCGACAGTGGAGTCCAGAGTGACCACTGCATATCCAGCAAAACATACCCTATCTTTTATAAAACTGCTTCCATCTGTGAAGTACTCCACATCAGGGTCCCTAACGGCTGCCCTCGAGGTGTGGTCTGCTGGAGATCATTTCATCCATGACTCCAATACAGTTGTGATCAGGATATCCAGGTCCAATGGGCATCAAGGATGCTCAGTTCAGAGTCTGGATGACTTCCACAAAGATACATGGGTTTTCACATAATATCACATGGTATTGACCATTAGTCAACCAATATTTTCCTTTGTGCTCTATCAATGTCAATACTGAATGAGGAAACCTGAAAACCAATTTTTGTCCCATTGCCAGTTTATGAGCTTCCATCATCAGAAGATCTGTGGCTGCAAGGGCCAGTAAACAAGGTGGCAGGTCTTGGCTATAGAGGCCAACTCTTTGGACAGATGTCCATGTCAAGACTCCTACAGCCATTCCATACTGTTCCTGACTGTAAAGAAAGAAAAGCTTTGTGACGTCAGGGAACCCTAGTCCACATGCACTGGCACTGCCTGTTTAATGTTCTCAAAGGTCTTTTGCTTAGGTGGCCCGCATATAAGTGGATCTCATTATCTCCCCACCCTTTGTGGCTTCACAGAGGGGTTTTGTATAACTGAAAGTTATATATGGCTGAATATGTAACCTCAATCAATATATAAGGCTGAGTCTGGTAGCCCCCAATAATTCTCTAGTCTGATGACAGGTTGAAAGGAATGGAATTGAGCAGATTTCCTGTTTCTTTTGAGGAGCAGTGGCTAATGTCCTTTTGCTGAGTCAGATGGTATCCAAAGTATTTGACCTTTTGATTGATAGATGTGGACTCTTAAGTCATAGTCCAGTACTGTTCCAAAGATGATGTCCTCAAGCCCCTTGGAGGAGCTCTCATTTAGGGAAGGGAAGTATACGTAGATACTCTGGCGCTTTAAGATGCATGAAATTTTTGTTATCTCCTGGTGAAGGATCTTGGCTGATGGGATTCTCCAACTCTCAAATTTAATGTAAATCTTAGCAGAGATTGATGACCTGGGATATCATGTGTATAAAAGGCACCTATGTCAATCTCGGCGTGGGCTGCCTGCCAAGGTTGGAGGGAAGGTTCCCTGCAGGTCCTGGTGCAGCAGCCACATTGTGCTCAGCTAGGTGTTGCTCTTTGTCTGTGTGGCTTTCTCCTCTTGACAGGTGGAGCCTGCTCTAATTGTGTATAGTAGCTGCTCTGCCTGTGTTTCTGTTTGCTATGCCTTGGTGCATGGGGCTCTGTGTCCCTTATTGTTGATGGCTCACAGCTTGTGGTTTGGAGCCAGGATGGCAGGTCCTTTTGGAGGGTCTATCCTGTGGCCCACTATAGGGTATCAAAATGAATATATTTCTGGTTCATTTTGGGGCTTGCAGCAGCTGAGCCCTCCTGAGGCACTGGGTCCCATACGTCAGATGCAGTTGTGTGTGTCCATTGGACCCCTGCCATATTTGTCAATCATCAACTTCTGAGCAAGTGGGAAGAAACTGAAAGTAGGGGATGGGGCCAAAGGCTGGGGTAAATCATTCATTCCTTCTTTGTTCAAGGCTTATCATTTGAGCATGGCAGTGGGTGCTTGCCCACAAGGACCACTGGAGCTTTTCCCTTTTGTCTGTCATGCTTATTTTTCCTTATAAACATTTGAACCATTGGCTTTGTTCTAGTGAGACCCCCATTTGAGTGACTTCTGGGTTTGTGGTGAGGGCAGCTGTAAGGTGCTGGGTCCCACGCATCACATGCAGTTGTGTGTGTCTATCCTCCTCTTCATCTTTGTGGCCTGCCTGTTTTGAGCCTCTGGGTCTCCATTGAGAAAAACTGTGGTGGCCATCTTCATCAGCTCTCTGGCATACTTCTCAGTAAAGCCAGTTTGTAATTTTTGGAAAATGTCACTCTGAGCCTGTTACATGAAGGGTGCATTGGCCACCTGTTGCTTGAGCCTCTGCATCTATTCCATGATAAACTTTTATTGTGGCAGCTATGCTTGTATGGTGCCCTTTCCCGGGAACCTCTGGAGAGCGAGAGGGTCAGCAGCAGCTGTGGCCCAGACACTCAGCTCTGAGTCAGTTGTGCACAATTTTTTTTTTATCATTACTGCCAGATTCATAAGGCACAGGGGCCTTAAGCAGACATGGGGTCCAGGGAAATGTTCAGGGCTATCAAAGGTGCAAGAGGGGAGCTGCTGGAGTTGCTAGAGGCTTCCCTCAGCTCTGTTTGTATGCAGATGTGCTCTGGCTTAGTCTAGGCCATAGGGCTGGCTTCAATTCCTGCTAAATCTTGGGCATAGTTTCTTTCTTACTTTTTTTTTTCTTAGACTTCCTATGAGGGCTTCTTGATATCTCTGTATTTTTAGACCTTCTTCTTTTATGGGACCCCATCCTAGGTCTGGATAATGGGCTGCACCAGATCAGTCATGATCCAGGGATTCTTCATGTAGGAGAAAATATGCTTTTTCCAGCTTATGAGTGCAATGGTGGTGAAAGGCTGGCACACAAAACTTCCTTGTCTCCCTCAGGTGTTTTCCTCTGGTCAATATGGACAGGTCCTTTAATCCCTTTCAGCGTCATCTGTACTGCTCTCACCTCGGTTGAGGCTCTGGTCTTGGGACCAATCTCCCACTTTAATATTGGGAGGTGAAAGAGTCTGGTTCTAGGAAGCCTTTGGCTCTGAGGACACCAAAGAGGAAGAAGTAGCCAGTATTGGTGGCCATCATTTGTTGCTTCTGAGGATGACGGGGCTGAGGGGACGGTTTGCTGTCCCAGTGGTCTTGGCAAAGTTGGGTAGAATGGCACATAAGGTGGTGGGTCCTCTTCTGGCTCCTGGGGAAAACTTTTTCCCTTCCTGTTTTTCCTCCATCAGGTTTTCTGATTAGCTGCTTTCCCCTGGGTGTTAGAGACCACTAGGCTTCTAACATCAGCTTGGACTGTCCATTTAGTCAGGCTCTCAACCAAGGGGGATGTTTCAGTACCATTCCTTGATAGCAATCAATGTAAGAGAAATGGTTCAGGGACTCAAACAATAATCAAAAGACCTCAGAAATTACTCTCTCATCTAAAGATCCTTCTGGTGGCCAGCCCACATCTCGGGTGTGCCATTCCAATACAGAGAGTATGCCACCATTGTAGAGTGAGTTTCACCCCCACAGTTATCAGGAAAAGCTTCCTAAACGTTTTTAACAAACATTTCAGAAGGCATACCTCCCATGTTCCAGCCAGCATCAGCATGGCACATTTAGGACAAGCCTCGCTTTGTCCATCTCCAGCTGTTCCCCTTGTGGGGACTTAGGGCCCTCTTAACCTTGCAGGTCTGCCTCAACCCCCAACCTGAAGACTTAACCTAGATGGTGGTTGGTAAATTTCCACCGTAGACTGTATAAGTTGCCATGGAACCTCGGATCAGGGCTCCACACTCGCTTCAACCCTGGGGTTGGGTAGGAAACCTTCCATTTGTTCATCTCATTCACATATTTTTCCCACAGACATGGTAGAAGAAAAATTCTATACTGCCCAAATTCCAACAATTCCAAATCAAACAAAAAGGGAGTCACGGTTTCCTCTCTGCTCACTGACCCACAACACAGTCGACTCGGGCAACTCCCTGGGTCTGTTTCAGCTCCAACCACTTTGGAGACTACTCAGGACCCACAGAGGTTCATCAGGCCTCTCTTCCACCTGCATAGGCCTTGAAGGGGAAGTCAGGTGGGCTTTAAATACAAATGGACCCAGGTCCTAACTATTCAGTTGGGCAGTGCTCCAAAACCCTAATTCTGGTTCCTGCTTCCTGTGGGTACTTTTGTGCTCTGGGGTAGCAGACCCAGGGTGCTGGGTGAGTCAATCCTCCTTCAGGCCAAGAGTGGCCTGGGTGCACCAAGGGGAATGCTGTTCCCCACTTCCCCAGGAAGTGGGTCCCTGGAGACAAGAGAGGCACAGTAGCCTTCCCTACCTTCTCTGTCCCATCTGGGTAACCACAAATATCGTAGGGACAAACAAGGCAAGACACTGCACACAGTTTCGGTGGGTGCGGAGAGGGCCCAGAGCCAGGACCCAAGCAAGGATCCCAGGTAAGGGTCTCATGTGACCGACCAAAAATGAGTGACATAAAGCAGAAGGCTCTCAGGTGTTCCCAGGTAAAACACAAGGAGATGGAAAGAAAGGGGTGACACAAGAAGGAGGAGTCAGGTGGAAGCACAGGGCAAACCAAGAGAAGCACACTAGGGGACCCAAATCAGAATGACACCAGGTGAAGCCACAGGATGCCACATTATTCGCTCATGTGGTCAGGGGCTCAGTTGAAGGTTCAGTTCAGGAGGGGTTGTAGCAGCATTGAAGACCAGAAGGCAGGTGAGGTAAGGGATGGAATGGTGCCAGGCATGTCTGGCGCAAAGCACACTCTCACTGATGGTGTCAGATTTCTGGCAGTGAGGGCCATCAGGCTAGGGGCAGGGTTGTGTTTCCATAGGGAGATTCCAGGATGTAGAGGCCAGTAGTCTGTCCTAGGTGAGTAGATCCTCAGAGAGGGATCAGAAGCAAAGGAGAGCCAAAGGATGAGACTGTGAGGAAATGCCTTTCATCCAGACATGGGGAAAATCAGTGGGGAGGAAGGACCCAAGCAAGGAGCCCAATATAGGCAGAAGTGGTGGAGGGAAGTGTCCAGGGAGTGCCAGGATACCACAGCACACGGAACACAGAGGGGAGGCATATCAGAGCCCCAAGTAAGGGGCCTGGATTCTAGGTACATGAGCAAGGTCCTCAAGCAGAGCGGCCAAGATCTCAAGCACGGAGCCAGGCCTAGGAAGAGTGAGCCATGTGCAAGTGTCTGGGCCAGGGCATATGAAAATGCACAGGGCTGGTTAGGGGAGAGAGGCAAGGGAGGGAGCTGGTTGTATAAAGGAGGAAGGTTAAAGGCCCAGGCCCACTGCAGGGTGTCATTGTCTGGGAGCAGTGCACGGGCTGAGGGAGGCCAAATGGCCTATGCAAGGGGAAGAGCTACATTTAACAAAAGGGAGCCCATGGGGCCAAGAGGCCATGTCCAGTCTCCTGGACTGGGTGAGTATCCTGGGAAGGGATCAGGAAAAGGGGTCTGGCAGTGAGTGGGGTGACAGGCGGGCCAAAGAAGGGCACAGCCTGAAGGGCCAGAAGACTGGTGTGGGTGGAACATGGGCCAGAATACAAGCAAGGATCCCAGGTTAGGGACCTAGAGGAGGGCCCAGATCAGGGGAGAGCAGGGAAGGTGGGGGCCTGTAAGGTGGGGCTGCACTAGGGTTCTGTGGTATAGGGAATCCAAGGCGACCAGGGAAGCAACTCTAGAGAGAGGCATGCATACCAAGCCCAGGGAAACACTGAGCAAGTAGGGCCAACAGAGGCTCTAGTGAGGAGGCAGGCCAAGGAATGAAGAGCCAAGGGCTGGGGCAGGGACCTCAGGTAAAGGGACAAGGGTGGGGAGAGAAGTCAGGGGATCCAGCAGGGTGGAGCTAGGCTCCAAGCCCAGGGCCACTTCCAGGTTTCAGAGTTCTGGGGACAGGCCCAAGGGTCCAGGGAGAGGCAAGGGACAAGGCCTGGGGCAGGGCTCTGTTTCCTATAAGGCACACTGGCACAGATGAGAATCTAGGGCCAGGGATGAGCAAAGGTGGCTTAAAAGGGAAGGGGGCCAGGCGGAAGGCAAGGGGAGAGCTCGACGCAAGGTCACAGTGGGTCTGGAGAGGGGTGAGAGCCAGTAACCAAGAAAGGAGTCCAGGCAAGGTACCGACCTGACCCAAGATGATGAGAGACACAAGAAGCAGGGGACCGCAAAAGGGTAAAGCAGGGAAGGGGAGGAAGAGGTGAAGTGAGGATGAGGAGACAGCTAGCTGGCGGGCAGTTGGTGCAAGGGGAACCAAGGGAGTGAGGTAGGTGTCACAAGATAGGGGACCCAGCGTCCAACCCCACACAAAGTGATGCCATATAAGCCATGCAACACTACTCCACAAATGAACGAATGCAGTCAAGGGCCCAGGCGAGGAGCCAGGCCTGAAGACTTGAGTGCAAAGGGTCAGGATTCTGGAGGGCTGGGTTGGGGAAGAGGCAGCATGCAAGGGGAGAGGACACGGAAGGGAAGGGAGGGGATCAAGCTGAGCAAGGTCCACATAAGGCCCACATCCACTGCCAGGTGTCATAGTTCTGGCAGCCAAAGGGGCCTAGGCAAGGGGCTGGGCTCTGTTTCCCATAGGAATCTTCAGGGCACAGAGGCCAGGCAATTCCACTTCTTTGCCCCAGGTAAGTAGATCCTCAGGGCGGCAACTGTACCAGAGCAGGGCTGGTGAGGTTAGGGAGAGGAGAAGAGGAGCTAGTAGTGCACAGGGAAAAAGGCTCAAGGCCCAGGTCCACTGATAGGTGTCAGGGTTGCAGAGCAGGACCCGAGCTGAAGGATAACAAAGGGCCCAGGAAAGGGGCAGGTCTACTTTTTACCTTAGGAGCCAGGAGTTCCAATAGGCCAGGTCCACCTCCCTGGAGTGGGTGTGAATCCAGGGACAGGGATAAAGACAGGGGGTTTGGCAGGGACAGGAACAAAAGGAGGCCCAAAAAAGGGCACAGTGGGAAGTGCCATAGGACGGGTGCTGGTGGGGTAAGACCTGGACCCCAACAAGAAGCCCAGGTTAGGGACATATTGGAGGGTCCACACCAGGGGATAACAGGGAAGGGAAGAACTGGGCAGGCAGGCGGCACTAGTGGACTGTAGTGCAGGAACACCAGGGAGAGCAGGGAAGCAGGCCAAGCAAGGGGCCCACATTCAATGCCAGACATGCTCTGGGCAACAAAGGCCATCAGAGGCTCAAGCAGGAAGCCAGGAAAGGGAATGGAGAGCCAAGGCCTGGATCTGGGGCAGGGGGCTTAGGACAGTGGACATGACTTGGGTGGGAATCCAGGGGTTCAAACCGGGGCAGACAGGTACAGGCCCAGGGACACTGTGGGGTGTCGGGGTTCCAGGTCCAGGACCAAGCACCCAGAAAGAGCAAGGGGCCCAGCAAGAGGCAGGACTCTGTTTCTCATAAGGTGCCCTGGCAAAGACTAGAATCCAGGGCCAGGGACCTGGCAAAGGAGGCCTGCCAAGGGAAAAGGGACAGGAGGAGTGTGACAGCCAGGCATGGCGGGGGGTTCCTGTTGGGTGCTCAGAGGGGCAAGATCCAGGACCCAAGCCAGAAGGCCAGGAAAGAGACCCACCCAACTGTTCTTGTATGAGAGACCCAAAGAGAAGGAGACCCACAAGCGCCAGGGGAATTCGTGAGTGGAAGGTGAGGAAGGGGTTGCACGAGAACAAGTAGACAGAGAAAAGCACAAGGGGCACCTAGGAGAGGTGGCTCTGGGGCACAAGCAAGGGGCCCCCAGGTCAGACCCAACACAAAAGACTCCATGCTATGGTAAAGTACATGAGGAAAGGGGTCAGGGGTTCAGGCGAGCAGCCAGGCCCTGGTACTGGAGCACAACAAACCAAGGCTAGGGAGGGCTGGGTTGGGGTAGGGGCAGCATGCAAGGCAAGAGGGCACTGGAGAGAAGGGAGGGGATTTCTCAGGGTTGGCTTGGAGCAAGTCACATGTTTCCTGCCAGGCATCAAGTTTCAGGCAATGAAGGGGACACAGGCAAGTGTCAGGGCTCTGTTTCCCACCCATTCATGGTGCAGAGGCCAGCCAATTCTTCTCCTCTGCCCCAGGTGAGTAGATCCTCAGAGAGGGACAAAAGGAGGGGCAAAAGCAGGCACTGTGAGGTGATACCTGTGGTGCAGATTTTGGGGTGGGGTCGATAGGCAGCCAAGACCCATTTGAGGAGCAAAGGCTAGAATGAAGCCAGGGGAACAGAGGGTCTGGGCAGTGCCAGGATACCACCCCATAAGGGGAACAGAGGCGAGTCACAGGAGGGGGGCAGTAAAAGGGGCCTGAAAACAAGGGACATGGATAGGGTCCTCAAGGAGGATGGCCAGGGGCTCAAGCAAGGAGCTGGGCCCAGTAATAGAGAGCCAAGTGCTAGCACCTGGGCCTGGGTGAAAGAAAAGGACATCGTTGTTTGTGGGAGCTCTTATACCTCTGCAGCCTGGGTAGAGCAGACTGGCTCCTCCAGGAGAGAGACGCCTCCCACCTTGGTGTCCATATTAGCTTGTATTCTGCCTCAGCCAATGTAGAGGGGAATTTCCCTCCTGGCAAGAGACCCCTCCCACCTTGGTTTGTAGAGGGGGTTCCCATACAGCTGCAACCATGGTACCAGGGACTTGCCCCTCTGGGCGGGAGACCCCTTTTACCTGGATGTCTGAGGGAATTCATATAACTCCACATGCAGGGTGGAAGGGACTCGACCCTCCAGGTGGGAGTCCCTTCCTTATGGGTGTCTGGGGGAACTCCTATACCTCAACAGGCAGGATAGAGAGGACTTGCCCCTCCAGGAAGGAGATGCCTCACAATTGGGTGTCAGAGGAGCTAGTACACCACTCCAACCAGGGTAGAGGTTACTCGTGCCACCAGGCAGGAGACCCCTCCCATCTAGGTTTCTGGGGGATCTTGTATAATGCTGCAGCCAGGTTAGAGGTGACTCGCCTCTCCAGGTGAAGACCCCTTCCAACTGGGTGTCACAGGGGGCTCATATACCATCGCAGCCAGGGTAGAGGGTACTCACCCCTCCAGTTGGGAGATGCCTCCCACGTGGGTGTCCTGGGAACTCTTCTATGGCACCAGCTAAAGTAGAGTAGACTCGGCCTCAAGGTAAGAGAAAGCTCCCACCTGGCTGCTGGGTGAGCTTGTATACCACCAAAGACATGGTAGAAGGGACTCGCCAATCCAGGCGGGGGACAACTTCCACCTAGTTGTCTGAGGAAGGTTGTATACCTCCAAAGCTAGGGTAGTGGTTATTCGCTTCTCTAGGAGGGAGGCTCTTCCTACCTGGGTGTCAGGGGGAGCTCTTATACTGCCACAGCCACGGTAGAGTGGATTTGCCCTTTCAGGCAGGATATGCTTCCCACCTAGGTGTCAGGTGGCCATCTAATACCACCATAGCCAGGGTAGAGGGGACATAACCCTACAGGGAAGAGACCCTTTCCACCTGAGTGTCCAGGGGAGCTTCTGTACTTCCACAAAAAAAAGGGTAGTTGAAATTCCCCATTCAAAGCAGGAGACCCCTTTCATCTGGGTTTTAGGGGGAGCTCTTATGCCACTGCAGAGAGGGAAGTGGGGCCTTGCCCCTCCAGGTGTGAGACCCCTTTCAGCTGGGTTTTTGAGGGAGGTTCTATACAACTGCAGGCAGTGTAGAAGGGACTCTACCCACCTGGCAGGTGACTCTTCAAACCTACTTGTCATGGGAAATCCTAAACTGCAGCAGGCTGGGTAGAGGAGACTGGCCGCTCCTGGCAAGAGACCCCTCACACTTGGGTGTCAGAGGTGGATCTTATACACCTGAATCCAAGGTAGAGGGGACTAGCAACTCCAGGTCGGAGACACCTCCCATATTGGTGTGGGAGGTGGAGCACTTATACCTCTGCAGCCAGGTTACTGGGGATTTGCTCCTCCAGGCAAGAGACTCTTTCCACCTGGGTTTCATGGGAACTTGTATACCACCTTAGGCAGGGTAGAGGGGACACACCTGTCCATGTGGAAGACCACACCCACCTGTGTGTAGGGGGCACTTGTATAGATCCTTAACGAGGATATAGAAGACTTGGGCCCCCAGGCATAAGACCCCTCCCACCTGTGTGTAGTGGGGAGCTCCTATACAACCTCAGCCAGGGTAGAGGGGACTCAAAACTTCAGGTGAGAAACCCATCCAACCTGCGTGTCAGGGAAAGCCAGGGTAGAATTGATTCACAACTCCAAGCAGGAGACCTCTCCCACCCAGTTATAGGGTGCTTGGGCTTATATCCTGCCCAGCCAGGGCAGAAGGGACTCACTCCTCCATGAGGGAAACCCTCCATCATGGGTGTCTGGGGGTAGCTAATACACCCCAAATTCAGAGAAGTGGGTTCTTGCCCTTCCAGGTGGGAGGCCCCTCCCTCCTGGGTGTTCTGGAACTTTTATACTGCATTAGTCATGGTGGAGGGTACTAGCGCCTCTAGGCAGGAGACCCCTCCCTTCTTGATATGGGGGGAGGAGCGGGTATACTGTTGCAGCCAGGAGAGACTGGACTCTCCCCAATAGGCGGGACACCCCTAAGTCCTGGTTGTCATGGGACATCATGTACTGCAGAGGCAGGAAAAAGGGGACTCACCACTCCAGGCAGGACACCAAAACCAACTGGGTGTCAGGGGTGCTCTAATACCACTACAGCCAGAGTAGTGGGGACTCGCCCCTCCTGAAAGAAAACCCCTCCCACTTGGGTGACATGGGGAGCTTGTATAACACCTTACCCAGGGTAGAGTGGACTCCCCACTCCAGGCAGGAGACACCTGCAACCAGGGTGTAAGAGGGGAGTTCTTATACTGTCGAAGCCAGCACATAGGGTATATGCCACTCAAGCAGGAGATCCATACCACCTGTGTGATAAGAGGAGCTCTTATGCAGCTGCAGCCAGGTTACAGGGACTTGCCAATCCAAGCTGGAGTTGCCTCCCACCTGGGTGTTGGAGAGGCTTAGTATACCCCTGCAGCCAGGGTAGAGGGAACTCGCCCCTCCAGGCTGGAGACCTCTCCAACATGGGTGTCAGTGTAGGAGAGATCTTATACCAATACAGTCAGGGTAGTGGGGACTCACCCCTCCTGACAGGAAAGCCCTCTCACCTGTGTCTTGTGGGAAGCTTGTATACCATCTTAGCCAGGGTAGAGAAGACTCGCCCCTCCAGGCAGGAGACCCCTCCCTCCAGGGTGTCAGGGACATTTCTTATACCATAGCAGCCTGGGAAGTGTGGAATTGCCCTTCCAGGTGGAAGAACGCTACCATCTAGGTTTCTGGTCGGGGGGGGGCTTTAAACAGCCCAAGCCAGGGTAGAGGGGACTTGCCCATTCTGGAAGGAGACCCCTCCCACCTGGGTGTTGCAGGGAGCTTGAATACCAAGTTAGCCAGGGTAGAGGGGATTGGAGGTGTGAATCCTCTCTACACTGGCTGTGGTGGTATATGGAGAGAAAGGGGAGTAAGGGGAATGGGTGGTGCAGGAAGAGGTGGGATCATGCCTCAGATTCACTGCACAGTGTCAGGATTGAGGAACAGGGCCCACGATAAAGGAGGCCAAAGCCCCCAGGCAAGGGGCACTGCTATCTTTTCCTAAAGGAAGACCACAGGACCAAACATCCCAGTTCCATTTCCTGGCTCTGATGAGTATCCTGGGAAAGGGATCTGGAAAAGGAACTCAGCAGGATCAAGGAAAACAGGAGGGCCAAAGAGGGCACAATGTGAAGTGCTGGAATAAGGGGTTTTATGTGGTATTGCTCAGGACCACAGAAAGGAACCCAGGCTATAGACCAAGAGGAGGGCCCAGGCTAGGGGAGAGCAGGGAAGGGTGGAGCCTAGCAAGCAGGGGCTGCAGTAGGGTTGTGATATGCAGGGAAGACAAGGGGAGAAGGGAAGTAGCCCCAGCAAGGCTCACAGTTCAAGGCCAGAGAAGCATGGAGCGAGAAGGACCCCCAGAGCCTCAAGAAAGGAGCCATTCCAGGGAATGGAGAGCCAAGGGCCAGCACTGGGGCAGGGGGCTCAGGACAGTGGACAGGGCTGGGGAGGAAAGGCAGGGTATACAGCAGGGTGGAGGCAGGCTCAAGGCCCTGCGCCCATGGCAGGTGTCAGGTTTCCTGGTCTTTCCCTAAGTGCCTAGGAAGAGCAAGTATCCCATTCGATGGTCAGGGTTCTGTTTCCCATAAGGTGTCCTGTCCCAGATGAGGATCAAGGGCCAGGGACCAGGCCAAAGGTCCTGGCAAGTGACAGGGGCCAGGAGGAGTGTAATATTAGGGCACAGTGTGGGCTCTCGGTGAGTGCAGAGAGGGGCGAGGGTCAGAACCCAATCAAGGAGAGCAGGTAAGGGACCAACCACATACAAAGGTTTTTAAGGACCCAATCTGGCCCCTTTTCCAGATAAAAGCACTAGAAGAATTATAGGTAGGATCAGCGCTAGGATGAGGAGAGAGAGGGCTGTGAAAAGGGCACAGAGGGGAGCAAGCTTTGGGCGCCCAGGTCAGATATGACAAAAAGAGACAACACAGAGAGCAATGCAACCGAAGTAGTGCAGTAAAGATCTCAGGCTGGCAGCCAGGCAGGGACTGTAGGGTGAAAGGTTAGGTTGTAGAAGGGCTGGGTTGGCTTAGGGGCAGCTTGCAAGGCTAGAGGGCAGGAGAGGGAAGGGAAGGGATCGCCCATGGAAAGGTCATCATTAGGCCTAAGTCCACTGCCAGTTGTCAAGTTTGGACAGCAAAGGGGGCCCAGGTGAGGGGTAGGGCTGTGTTGCCCATAGGGATCCGTCCAGGGCCAGAGGCCAGCCAAATTCACTCCTTTGCCAGGACAAAAGGAGGTCAATGTGAGGGATAACTTTGGTCCATGATTGGGAGGTGTCTGTGGCAAGCCAGAAACTATTGGCATAGACAAGACTATGGAGAAGCAGGGTTAGGGCTCTGTCCTGGCAATTACAATATACAATATACAAGGGGCACAGTGGGGAGGAACAGGAGGGCGCCAAGCAAGGTATATGAAATCAAGGAGCAGGGACAGGGTCCTCAAGAAGTGAGACCAGGGCCTTCAGCAAGGATTCGGCCCAGTAATGGAAAGCCAAGTACCAGTACATGATCCTGGCTCCTATGAAAACAAACAGGACTAGGGAGGGGAGAAAAGGAAGCAAGGGTAGTGGGTGGCACAGGGAGAGGAGGGATCAAGGCCCAGGTTCACTGCTGGGTGTCAGGATTGAGGAGCAGGGCCTGGGCAGAGAGTCCAAAGTCCTAAGCAAGGGCCACAGCTACGTTTTACCAAAGGGAGCCCACAGGGTCAAACACCCAGTTTCATTCCCCTGGACGTGGTGAGCATCCTGGGAAAGGGACCTTAAAAAGGGCCCAACAGGGACAGGGACAACAGGAGGGATGAAGGAGAGTACAGTGTGAAAGGCCAGAGGAAGGGTGTTGATGGGGTGCGGACCAGGACTCCAGAAAGGAGCCCAGGCTTGGGACCAACTTGAATCCCCTGGCCAAGAAAGGGCAGGGAAGGGTGACAAAGGGGCAGACGGGAGAAATAGGGTTCTGAGGTTCAGGGAATATAAGAGCAGTACGGTACTGGCCCTAGCGAGGCCCACAGTCCAAGCCCATGAAAGCAAGGTGCATGAGGGGTACCCAGAGGCTCAAGCAAGGAGGCAGGCCAGGGAATGGAGATCCAAGGTCCAGGGCTTGGGCAGGGGGCTCAGGACAGGGGACAAGACTTTTGAGGGATGGCAGGGTATTTGGAAAGGGGCAGGCAGGCTCCTGCCATGTGTCAGAGTTCTGGGTGCAAGACAGAGACAGCAAGGGGCCCAGGCAAGGGGCAGAGCTTCGTTTCCTATAAGGTGCCCTGGCCCAGATGAGAATCCAGGGACAGGGGCCTGGCAAAGGAGGACTGGCAAGTGAAGGCAGCCAGGTGGAGGGCAATGGAAGGGCACGACCGGGGGTCTCGGTGGGTTCATGGGTGGGCAAGATTCTGGATCCCAGCCATCTGCCTAGGCAAAGGACCCACCTAACTGACCATGGATGAGTGACCCAAGGATCAGGAGACCTACAAGCATGAGGGGTAAACACCAGGGGAAGGGGAAGAAGGGCTGCACAAGGAAAAGGAGACAGAGAAAAGTGCAACAGGCACCAAAATGAGCATGCTGGCAGTCCCAAGCAAGGGGTCCCCAGGTCAGACCCAACAGGAAGAGACTCCATGCTATGCCAAGTAACATGAGGAACACTGTCAGGGGTTCATGTGAGAGCCAGGACCGGGGACTGAAGCAAAAAAGGTCAGGGTTAGAGAGGGCTGGGTTGGGGTAGGGGCATCATGCCAAGCAAGAGAGCAGGGGACAGAAGGGAATGGATCTCTCGGGGTTGGATTAAGCAAGTGCATGTTAACTGCCAGGCCTCAAGATTCAGGCAGCAAAGGGGACACAGGCAAGAGGCAGGTTTTTATTTCCCATAGGGAGCCTTAAGGGGGCAGAGGCCAGCCAATTTGGCTCCTCTGGCCAGGTGAGTAGATCCTCAGAGAGGGAGCTGGACCAAAGGAGCGTCAAAAGAGGGCACTGTGAGGAGATACCTGGTAATGGAGATTGTGGGGGTGGTCAGTTCGCATGCTGGACCCATTCGAGGAACACAGGCTAGGGAGAAGCTGGGAATGTGAAGGGTCCCGGCAGTGTCAGGATACCATAGCACCAGTGGAACAGAGGGTAGGCAGAGGACGGTGTCTATAAGAAGAGGTCTGAAACCAAGGCAAGGAAAGTGTCCTAAAGAAGGGCTTCCAGGTGCTCAAACAAGGAGCTGTGCCCAGTAATGGAGAGCCAAGTGGTGGCACCTGGGCAGGGTTAAAGAAAATGGATATGCATGGGGAGGAAAGGGAGGGGAGAAATCTGAGTAGGCGGAAAAGCTGGAGGAAGGCTGAAGGCTCAGGTCCATTGCAGGGTGTCAGGATTGGGTAGCAGGGCAGGGCCTGAGGGAAGCCAAAGTGTCCAGACAAGGGTTAGTGCTACATTTTCCCAATGGGAATCCACAGGGCCATGCGGCCTGGTCAAGTAGCTGGCCTGATGAGCATCCTGGGAAGGGGATCAAAAAAGTCAGGCTGGAAGAGACAGAAATAACAAGAGGGCCAAAGGAGGGCACAGTTTCAAGGGCAACAGGATGGGTCTGGGTGGGCTGGGGACCAGGACCCCAAGAAGGAGCTAAGACAAGGGACCTAGAGGAGTACCGAGGCAAGGTGAGAGCAGAGAAGGGTGGGGCCAGTCAGGTATGGTTGCACTAGGGTACTTAAGTAAGGGGAAGCCACAGGGAGGAGAGAAGTTGCTCCAGTTAGGGGCGCTCAGATAAAGCTCAGAAAAGAAAGGAACAAGAAGGGCCACCAGAGGCTCAAGAGAGGAGCCATTCAAAGAAATGGAGTACCAAGGGCTAGGGCTTGGGCAGGGGCCTTAGGACAGTGGACAAGACTTGGGATGGAAATCAGGGGATCAAAGAGGGGCAGTCAGGTTCCAGGCCCAGGGCCACAATCAGGTGTCATGGTTCCTGGTGCAGGACCAAGCACCCAGAAAGAGTAAGTGGCCCAGGTGAGGGGCAGGGCTCTTTTTCTCATAAGGCAGTCTTGCCCAGATGAAAATCCATGGTCAGGGACCTGGCAAAGGATGCCTGGCATTGGAAGGGGGCCAAAAGGAGGAATGAGAGGGCACAGCCTCTGGTCTTGGGGAGTCCATGTTTGGAGTAGATCCAGGGCCATAGCCAGGTGCTCAGACACTGTACCCACCCAACCAAACTAGGATGAGGGACCCAAGGAGCAGGAGCCTCATGAGCACCAAGAAATTCGTGAGGGATTGGGGAAGATGGGCTGCATGAGGACCATGATACAGAGGGAAAATGAGAGGGCACCTAGGAGGGCCATTTCGAGAGCCCAAATATGGGGCCCCCAGTTCAGACTCAACAGGAAGAAACTCCATGCTATGCAAAGGGACATGAGGAAAGCTGTAAGGGGCTCAAGGGAGTGCACAACCCCAGGAACAGGAACACCAAGGGTCTGAGATAGGGAGGACAAGGCCAGAGGGGAAGGGAGGGAAGGGAACGGAGGGGATCTCTCAGGGCTGGGTTTGAGGAATTCGCATATTAACTGCCAGGCCTCAAGTTTCAGGCAGTGAAAATGATGCAGGCCAGGTCCAGGCAGTTTTTCCCATTGGGGACATTCAGGGAGCAGAGGCCAGCCAATTCCAGTCCACTAACCCTCCTGAGTAGATCCTCAGAGAAGAAATTGGACCAAACACGTGGCAAAAGGTGGCACTATGAGGGCATACCTGGCGTTTGGAGGTTGGAGTTAGGGTGGGTGAGCAGCCAGGGCCCATTCAAGGAGCCCAGGCTAGAAAGAAACAGGGGTATCGAAGGTTCTGGGCAGTGCAAGGATACCACAACATTAGGCGATCAGAGGCTAGGCGCATGAGAGGGCTGGCAAAAGGGGCCTGAAACCAAGGCACAGGACAGGGTCCTCGAAAAGTGAGGGCAGGGCCTCAAGAAAGGAGCCAGGCACAGTAATGGAGAGCCAAGTGATAGCACCTGGGCCTGGGTAAATGAAAAGGGGCATGGTTGGGGATGGAGCAGGAGGGTAGAGAGTGGAATGGGAGGCAAAGGGAGACAAGGCCAAGGTCCAAAGCAGGGTATCAGTTTCAGGAGCAGGGCTCTGGCTGAGTAAGGCCAAAGGGCCCAGGCAATGGACAGGGCTAAGTTTTCCCAAAAGGAGCCTGCAGGGCCAAGAGGAAAGGTCAAATCCCCTGGTCCTGATGATCATCCTGTGAAGGGGATCAGGAAAGCAGGACTGGGAGAGAAAAAAATGACAGGAGGGCCGAAGGAGGACACCGCATGAAGGTCTGCAGGATGGGTAGTGGTGGGGTTGGGCTCAGGACCAGACCCCAGCAATGAGCCCAGGCAAGGGACCTAGATGAGGACACAGGCTAGGGGAGAACAGAGAAGGCCAGGGCCAGGAAGTCAGGGTTGCACTAGGGTACTGTATTACAGGAAAGCCAACGGGAGCAGGGAAGCAGCCCCAGTGAGGGGCCCTCAGACAATGCCCAGAATAGCATGGAACAAAAAGAGCCACAAGAGGCTCAAATGAGGAGCCACACCAGAAAACGGAGAGCCAAGGGACAGGGCTTCAGCAGGGGTCTCAGGATAGTGGACAAGATTTGGGAGGTTAGGCAAGGGATCAAGAATGCGGCAGTCAGGCTCCAGGCGCAGGGCCACCCCCAGATTTAAGGTTCCTGGTGGTAGACCTAGCTACCAGGGAAAGCAAGGGGCCCAGGCGAGGAGCAGGGCATTGTTTCCCACAATGCACCCTGGATCAGATGAGAATCTAGGGCTAGGGTCCTGGAAAAGGAGGCCAGGAAAGTGAAGGGGACCAGGAGGACAGTGAAGGGTGGGCATGGTAGGGGGTCCCGGTTGTGGGTTCCTGGAGGGGCCGCATGACTTTCAGGAGAGTTCCTGGGGAGCATGTGTGGGGTGTGCAGGTGGAGTTCAGAAATAAAGTTTGTTCCTGCTTCAGTGGCTGGTGATTTGTGCCCAGCCAGACTGTGACATTTCTCCCCCCTTCTGTTTAATTAAACAACAAGCAATATGGCTTAGGGACCGTGCCTGTTAGGTTGTCCAATACATATATGGTACTTACCCGTAATTGGATGAGCTGACCTCAAGACGTCAGCATCCTTTCTTAGGTTGGTACCACTGCAATTGGATCTTACACATCACTGACTACTGGTCCAGCATACAGCCATACTTGTGGATTTGCCTATGCACCAGTGGGGGGTTGAGGTTTTTTGCCTCACCTCTGTTGGCCCCCAAAATTTTAGACCATCACTAGCAGAAGGGAGGTGGATACAGAAATGCCATGACACCAAGCCAATTGATGGCTCCTATGGAAAAAAAATGTACCACCGGTGACACCATCAGAAAAGATACACCAGCACTACCACAATTTGCTGCACCAACAGATAGTTCACAATGCATACAAGTGATACATTGTCCAGGCAAGTTCTCCAAGCAGTTCAAAGCAGAGGAATCTATCAATATGTCCATTTCTTCCCAAAGTAAATTGACTCCTTGATTGAGCATTACTTATTGAGTTATTATTCATTGATGCATCAGTTTATACAGTTTACTGTGATAGCTATTGAAGAAGCTGTAGTTTGGTTTTATCTTTGTCTTCACTGGCACTAGGATGAAGATAGGAATTCTGGCAATGATGGCTAAAAAAAAAAAAATATGTAACATTCCCACAGGCACTAAGAAAACAATTTTCTGAACAATTTATATTATCCTGAACAGAATTATTAAATGTAATGAAAAAGAAAGGTGAAAGTAAATCCTGGAAAAGGGATCCTGAAAAGGGGCCCAGCAGGCACAGGGCAATAAGAGGGATGAAAGGGGTTACAGCGTGAAAAGACCAGAGCAAGGCTGTTGATGGGGTGCAGGCCAGGACTCCAGAAAGGCTAGGCACCAACAGGAATGCCCAGGCCAGGAAACAGCAGGTAAAGGCGGGGCTGGGCAGGCTGATGACAGTAGGGTTCTGAGGTTCTAGGAAGCCAAGGGAAGTAGGGTACTCACCTCAGTGAATCCCATAGTTCAAACTCAGGGAAGCAGAGAGCAAGAAGGGCCCCCTGAGTCTCAAGGAAGGAAGCAGGCAAGGGAACGGGGAGCCAAGGACCAGGCCTTGGGCAGTGAGCTAAGGACAGTAGAAAAAATTTGGGAAGGAACACAGGGATCCAGCAGGGGGCAGTCAGGCTCCAGGCCCAGGACCACCTCCAACATTCAGGGTTCCTGGTGGCAGAGGAAGCACGCAGGGAGAGCAAGGGGCCCAGGTGAGGCTCAGGATATTGTTTCCCATAAGGCCCCCTGGATCAGATGAGAATCTATAGCCAGGGTCCTGACAAAGGAGGCCAGGAAAAGGAAAGGGGCCAGAAGGAGGGCAATGACAGGGAATGACAGGGGTTCAGGGTGGGTGCACATAAGGGCAAGACCCAGGACCCAAGTCAGGTGCTTAGGCAAGGGACCCACCGGATCAATGGTGATAGGTGACCCAAGGAGCCCGAGACTTATGAGTGCCAGCAAAAAGCACGAGGCGACAGGGAGGAAGGGGTTTGTGAGGACCAGGAGAAGCCAAGGGGCACCTAGGGCAGCCCACAAGTGAGATCAAGCAAGGGGCCCCCAGGTCAGACCAACATGAATAGACTTCTTGTTATGCCAAGGGCCATGAGGAACGTGGTCAGGGGCTCAGGCGAACACCTAGGCCCAGAGACCTAAGCACAAAGGGTCAGGGTTAGGCAGGGCTGGGATGCAGTAGTGGCAGCATGGAAGGTGGGAGGGAAGAAAGGGGATTGCTCAGGGGTCGGAGCAAGTCTATGTTAACTGCCAGACCTCAAGTTTCAGGCAGTGAAGGGGACTCAGGCAAGTGGCAGGGCTGTGTTTCCAATAGGGAGCATTCAGGGCACAGAGGCGAGCCAATTCCACTCCTCTGCCCCCAGTAAGTAGATCCTCAGAGAGTTTCCTGCACCAAAGGAGGTGCCAAAGAGGTTCTGTGAGGGGAAACCTGGTGTGTGGAAGTTGGTGGGAGTTGTGCTGCCAGGACAAATTCAAGCAGCATAGGCTAGGGAGAAGCCGGGGGAGCGGAAGGTCTGGACAGTGCCAATATACCACAGACTGAGGGAATCAGTGGGTAGGCACAGGTGCAGGCCAATAAAAGGGGCCTGAAATCAGGGGACAGATACTGCATTCTCAAGAAGTGCAGCCAGGGGCTCAAGAATGGAGCTGGGGCCAGTAATGGAATTCCAAGTGCTTGCACCAGGGCCTGGGTGAATGAAACGGACATGGTTGTCTGTGGGAGCTCTTATACCTTCGCAGCCTGGGTAGAGTGGACTGGCTCCTCCAGGAAGGAGACCACTCCCACCTGGGTGTTCAGGCTAGCTTGTGTTGTACCTCAGCCCATGTAGAGGAGAATCATCACTACAGTCATGAGTTCCCTTCCACCTGGGTGCCCAGTGGGTGGTGGGGTCGTGTACAGCTCCAGCTAGGACATCAGGGACTCGCCCCTCCAGGCAGGATATCACTTTCACCTGGGTTTCAGGAGGAGATCATATGTAGGTGCAGCCAGAGTAGCAGGGATTCGCCCCTCTAGGCAAGAGACTGGTCACACTTGGGTTTGTATGGGCGGTCCTAAACAGCTGCAGGCAGGGTATCAGGGACTCGCCCTCCAGGCAGGAGACCCCTTTAACCTGGGTGTCTGGGGGAACTCGTATACCTCCACAGGCAGGATAGAGGGAAATCGCCCCTCCAGGCAGGAGACGCCTCCCAACTGGGTGTCTGGGGAGCTAGTATGCTCCCCAAACAAGGGTAGAGGAGACTCGTGCCTCCAGGTGGGAGAACCCCCCCCCCAACTGAGTGTTGCTGGGATCTTGTATACTGCTGCAGCCAGGTTATAGGGGACTCACCTCTCCAGGTAAAGACCCCTCCAACCATGCATCGAGGGGAACTCATATACTACCGCAGCCAGGGTAGAGGGCACTCTCCCTGGCAGGCTGGAGACCCCTACCACCTTGTTGTCTGGGGGGCCTCTTATACCACCGATTCAGGGTACCAGGATCTCGCCCCTCCAGGTGAGAGACCCCTCCCACCTGGGTGTCAGGGGAGCTCCTATACCACTGCAGTCAGGTTAGAAGAGACTGGAACCTCCAGTCGGGAAACTCCTCCCACCTTATTGACTGGGGGAGCTCCTATACCTCCCAGCCAGGGTAGAGGGGACTCGCTCCTCCAGTTGGGAGTTGCCTCCCATGTGGGTGTCCTGGGAGCTCTTATATGGCACCAGCCAAAGTAGAGGCCACTTGCCCCTCTAGGTGGGAAACCCTCCCACCTGGGTGCTGTGGTCTTGTATAGCTTTTATACCACCAAAGCAAGGTTAGAGGAAACTCACCCATCCAGCCGGGATACCCCACCCAACTGGGTGTTTGGGGAAGCTTGTATACCTGCACAGTTAGGGTAGAGGGAATTCCCTGCTCTTGGCGGGATACCCATTCTACCAGAGTGTCAGAGGGATTTCTTATCCTGCCACATCCCTGGTAGAGGGGAATCGCCCTTCCAGGCAAATAAACCTCCCACCCAGGTATCAGGGGGAGCTCTTATACTGCCACAGCCAGAGAAGAGGGGACCCGCCCCTCCAGACTGGAGACCTCTTACACCTGGGTGTCCCTGGGAGCTCCTATAACGCCACAGAAAGTATAGGGGAAACTCGACAATTCAGGTGGGAGAACCTTCCCACCTGGATGTCAGGGGGGCTAGTATACTGCACCAGCCAGGGTAGAGGGAAGTTGTCCTTCCTGGGAGGAGACCCCTCCCACCTGGGTGTAGCTGGGAGCTTGTATAACACCTTAGCTGGGGTAGAGCGTTCTTGCCCCTCCAGGATGGAGACCCCATCCACAAGTGTGTCAGGTGGAGCTCATATACTGCAGCAGCCTGGGTATAGCTGACCCCTCTATATTGGAGACCCCTCCCATGTGGGTATGTTGGGTGAGCTCATATACCACCATATCCAGGATAGAGGGGATATGTCCCTCCTTGAGGGAGACCTCTTTCACCTGGGTGACTAGGGGAGTTCTTACACCACTGCAGCCAGGTAGAAGGGACTGGCCCCTCTAGGCAGGACACTCCTGGCACCTGGATGTCTGGGGGAGCACCTATACAGTAGCAGCCAGGGGAGAGCTGACT